>NC_056727.1:1073412416-1073609916 GCF_019279795.1 Protopterus annectens | reverse complement strand
GGTCTCAACCTCTTAAGAGGCCAGTGTGGAACACAGACCCTAGCAATGTGTGACAAATGGTCAAAATGTGGAACACCCTATTTTCTCACTGTACAAAACATGCCATCACCATGGAGCATGATTGAACATCTATACAATTCAATAAGACACACTTCTCAGATCCAAAACCTTTATTTTATAATCTGCAATACCATAACCATACCATAAGTAAATGAAACATCACTTTACAAAAATAAAAATCACATTTACTACATTTTTAAACAGACATTACAAGTCACACAAATGATTTTAGTTAGACCAAGTTAAATGGTATCATGGCATATGTCAGATGTAGACTTATTGTATGCTGCTGTGGCTTTCTTGGCAGCCTCTAAAACATGTTTTGGCTGCTTAATATCACAGCAATCCAGTTCTTTGTTCACTTTAACTGCCAACAAAGAGTTCAATGTTTTTACACTTAGAGACTGACGCAGTTCAGTTTTCACTTTCCGTACCATGCTAAATGCTCTTTCAGCTTGTGCATTTGAGTGTGGCAAGCAAAGCAGACTCAACATCAGCTGCTTAAAGAGTGGCAGTTTCCCTTCAGTGCAAAGGTCCCTCAGAAGGTGTGTCCAGTACTTTGACACACATGAGTGGTGCCCATCCACTGGGCCTGTCAGATTCCCCATGTCCTCGATATGATATTGGGTAAACTCATCGATTAATTGTTCGGCCTCAACATCATTTTTACACACACCCAGTCGGAAGCCAACATTTCTGACAAGCCCCGAAGAAATGTCCAAATGTTTTGGCTGGATTAATAACTAATGCAGCATCTTTCACTAAGTGATCCTGCATGGGAAACTTTTTCAGCATTTTCTGCAGCACTGCAACATAAAAAGCTGTAACTTTTTTATAAAAGTTAAATTCAATGACTGTGCTGGCAATATCCTCCTCATGGCTGTTCATGTACTGCTTGACTTCATAGCCAATACGCAATTCACTATTTGGTAGAGCACAGCTACTGTCAGCCAGCACTGACACATCACTGTGTTTGATTATTCTGAAAGCAGCTGCAGGTCTTTGGAGTCTGCCAGCATACTGCTGCAGGAGTTTACGCACAGTGGCATGCAGTGTCAGTAGCCAACTTTCTTGGCTCTGAAGCTGGATGTTGAACTCCAATAAGGGTTCCAGTGCATACTTAAGAAACAGAAATATCATATGCACTTCATGACTCTGCAGGTTTTTAGAAATTAAGTCAATCTTAGCAGACCTTGGCTCTGCAGACAGAAAATATGAATTTAGAGCTGGCCACATGTCCAGGGTTCTGTTAATTAACTTACCGAGACTGAGCCATTTAGTAGGCGCATCTCAATTGATCTTTAGGGGGTCAGTATCTGTGAACAAAGCAAATTCTTGCAGTTTTTGTTGTCTTTGTGCACTGGAACTGAAATGGCAGTACATATCTGATATAAGTTCTTCAACTGGTGAATGTAGTGCTTTTACAGCAGCCTTACTGCAAAGTTCTACCTAGTGGCAGAGACACCCCATATTTATAATTGTGGGCTTCACCTGCTTTAAACAAGACAGCACAGAATTGTGTTTTCCAATCACTGAGGCAGCATTGTCTGAAGAAAATCCCACAATGTTGAAAACTGGAATGTTAAATTTTGTCAGAGTGGACATTAAAGCATCAAACATTGCTTGTCCAGTTCCTGACACACATTCTGGCATATGAAAGAAGCTTATCACATTTTTGCTTGCCTTTTCATCAAGGTAACCAACAAGGATCAATAACAGTTTGCATGCTGTTATGTTAGGTATGTTCCATATAGAATCTATGCACTGACTCTATGTACCTTACCAGGTCTTTCCTCCCCACCTTTCCTTACCTCAAATGGCTCAATCTGTACTGAAAGAAACTATCATCCTGAAAACTAAAAGAAAAGCATTGCTGCACTGTCCCTCATTAAGGAAAAGGACTTCAAGGTCTATATCTTAAGTGTAACTGTTGTGCTAATAGATTGCTTGGCTGAACTGGGTCTACGGGTAGCCTAGGGTCCATAGTAAAAGATAGCTTAACAGTCTTAGACTCCTAGACAGGCTGCTGTGATAAATAATAAAATAAGCATTCTACAGCACAAACAGCCTGTATAACACATCCCCCCTGCTTACTTCATCTCACAGTTGCTAAAGAAATAACAAATATCTGTACAAAATTCAGGTTAAAAGTTTGCTTACTCTCAACAGTCAGTAAAATTGTCTGGCTAAATTACAAACTTTGTTTAATGCAATACTGAGTAAAACACAGCTCACTTTCAAAAGAATTGAGGAAAAACACTGTAAAGTTGTATTCTTTAAGCCCACATACTCACAGACCCTGGAAATCCTTGTAGCATGATATGCCCCGCTCCGCTCACCCTCTCTTCAGTCGGGATCGGTCGGCACCCCACCCTGCCCCCAAATTCCACCCGCCCCCACTAGTGCTAAATTTAAGCCCAATAAACCACTCTCCCCTCTTACAACCTATTATAAATAACCCACACCTCCATACATCACCCCTTCCTGCCAACAGCCCTCTTAATTATCCACCCACATTCTTTACCAAGTACCACTACTATCAAGATGAGACCAGTTATGTTCCTCTCAGTTATATTGCCTGGGCTATATCTCCTCACCATCTATGAAAACCAGTCCTAGCTTGGCTTTCACCACCCCATATCTTATACCATCTTTGCTCCCACCTTGAGTGAATCAGACCAACCCCTAGCTCACTACAAACCTATCCTCCCCACTTTTAACAACCACCAACTAACTAGACCATGGTCCATCTCCCCCAAAACTAGATATTATCATAAAATAATAAGTAAAGCACTGAAACTAATAATCACTGTACAATTTACTCTGATAAGGGATGGAGACATCCACCCTAACCCTGGACCCACCCTTCCCACAAGCTCCCAGCCCACTACCACCTTTAACATATGGCCAAATTCAAGGTCCCCAACTCTCTCCTGACCTGTCTCCTAAACATCAGGAGTATTAACAACAAGGTCCCTAATCTTCATGCCCTTCTAGCCAGCTAGTCACCTGATGTGCTATGTCTTACAGAACCCTGGCTAAAACCAGGAACTAAAAATGATGAGGTTATCCTACATACATAGACTAGACCGAAACACCAGGAAAGGTGGAGGAGTAGCAGTTTTGTTTAAAAACACAATAGATATCACACTAGCCCCACAACAACCCCCCTTGTTTAATAATGCAGAAGCCCTAGTTTGCAAACTACAGCTTAACAAAAGTAAATCTATATTCATTGCCTGGATTTATATCCCCTCAGGCAACAATGCAAATAACTTAGAAGACTTCCTCCACTGGCTTTCCAACACATACCCCCAAAAAACTATGGTATTAGGGGACGTTAATACTGACTGGAAATTGTTCCTCTGAATCTCCCACCACCCATATAAACCTTCATGGCTATACCCAACTTGTATCCTCACCCACCAGAATAAACAAATCCAACTACAAAGGCAGTATCCTGGACTGGATTCTTATCAACAATCACCCAGACCTGTATAACACGGGTACCCTCCCAGATGATATAAGTGACCACCTACTCACTTACATCATTAAGCATAAAGTAGATAACCACCACCAAGTTCTATACAACTCTATCAGAAACAACAAGAACTTTAACTCCACTGACTTTCAGAACGAAGTCAGAGAATGCAATTGGGCCATACTTAAAGAACTTCCACTAGATGATGCTGTAGACTATTTTAGTTCTAAATTCCTCTTCATTCTAGATTCCCAGGCTCCTATCTGCACCCTCAGAGCCAAAACTAAGACTGCCCCCTGGCTCTCTAAAGTAACCAAAACCAAAATCATAGCAAGAAATAAAGCATGGGACAATTGTCACACTTCCAAAGACCCACTTGACTATATTAAATTCTGACAACTAAGGAATGATACCAAGAAAGCCACATTGTTAGATAAAAAAAAACTTCTATAAACACCTTCAGCAAAAACACCAGGACAAACCTCAAACATTTTGGGTAGGCATAAACAAACTGCTCCACCCTGGCCAAACCTCCACCTCACCCCCTCAACTTGCAACCTTAAAACTCCAGAGGAAACTGTTAACATCATTAACAATTTTTTTTACCAAAACCATCCAGTCACTAGCTAGCCAACTACCCCCCCACCAGCTCCTTTCAAAACTCCTCCACAACCACTACCCCACTCCCTTTCGCCTTCCTACCTGTATCTACATAGACCATCCGATCTCTAATTAACAAACTAAAGCCCACTATACTGGCAGCTGATTTCCTCCCACCAAAATATTTATGAAAAGGGTCAGATGCCATTGCATACCCTGTCTCGATCATAATAAACCACACCTTGACTGAAGTCACTATCCTCTCTCTCCGGAAGGTTTCCCATGTCATTCCCCTTCATAAAGGAGGGAATTCTTTAGACCTGTCAAACTTCCGACCAATAGCCATATTATCACCACTGGCCAAAATTATGGAAAAGTGCATCCACAGCCAATTAATGCACTATCTCACCCAAAATAAACTACTGGCCAACTCTCAGCATGGTTTTAGGCCACACCACAGCACCACATCAGCCCTCCTATCCTTCATAACTCTATCAACATCAACTGAAACAATAACAAACTTACCTCAGCTCTCTTCCTAGATCTCTCTAAGGCCTTTAATATGGTCGGTCACCGACTGCTTCTCCATACCCTGAAGGAACTGTCACTGAATAGTAGCTCTATTAAATGGTTCCAATCTTACCTGTTTGATAGACAACAAGCAGTTTTATGGCAGAATACCCTATCCACACATCTACCCATTACTCCAGGAGTCCCCCAAGGCTCCATACTAGGACCACTACTCTTCTCAGTCTTTATCAATGTCCTACCCACCATCACTCCCAAGGCCACCTGCATTGTGGACAACTCTACTTTAGTATGTACCGCCTCCTCCTCAACTGAGCTTATGACCCTAACCCAGAATACTTTCAATGATGTAGAAAAATGGTTTGCAAACCGTCAGCCTCTATTAAACCCCAACAAAACTAAACTGCTCATCTTTTCCCCGACCTGCAAATCCTCCTCACCATTTTTTACTATAAGTTCCAGTAATGGCACAATTATATCCCCAAATACTCACACAAAACTCCTGGGTGTCACAGTTGATAATGCCTTAAAATATGATATCCATGTCAATAAAACCATCAAATCTGTCAACAAAAAACTGGGCTCCCTATACAGGATCAAACCCTTCCTCACTCCTTTTGCAAGAACCACTATCACTCAGTCCCACCTACTATCTAACCTCCTCTATGCCTCCCCTCTCTTCACTAACTTGAACCAAGACACCCTTACCAAACTTGTTAGTTGTTACAACCATATTGCTAGATTTGCTACAGGTGCTACGTCTAGGAACCACCATTGTATCAACCTAACTCAACTAGGATGGCTGGAGTGGCCCAGTCTTCTCCGATACAACCAGCTTATAATGACCCACAAAATACTATATGAAACCGAAAAAACACCAGCACTAAATAAGATCATCAAACCATACAGCAACCTGAGGCCACTACGCTCTGCTAACAAATTGGTGGTACAAACATCTAAGTACATAAATGTGGCTTGGGACTCTCTATTCACCAACTCAGCAGGCAAAACTTGAAATATGCTACCTGACAAACTTACTCACCAATCCTCCTTAACCCAGTTAAAAAAAAAGCCTCAAACTACACTTCCAGCAACATTGGCAGTGTCCCTGCTTAAACCCCAACTAATCACCACCCACTGTTCCTGCAAACCCTGCCTAAGCATTTCAGTCATATACTCTAATAAGTGTATGAATTCTTGAAGGGACTTAGCTCATAACTGCGTGTATTATTGTCTGAAATTGAAGCCGCATGATTTTGATGTTGTCTACTATGTTTTATCTATGTTTGTAACCTTACTGAAAACTGCATATTATCTCATTACAGCTGAGTGCTCCTCCAGGCATCTTCTGCAGTTAACTCCTACTGCTCCTGTAGGCGTCAAATATTGATTGTTCATATTTGCATTAATAATTCCAAAACCGTGTTACATACAAGGTACCAGGATATTTTGTCTTGAAGCATATGTGATGGCAAACACAACTGTATTGATATTTGACCTCTCTCCATGAGTATTTTCTAGAACTGTAAGGTGATAACTTCATTTTTTAAAGGCTTAAGCCACACCCACTGGGAGTTAAAGGCACACACTCAAAAGAGCTGTACTGGAGGGAATGAGTTATACTTATCTCTAAATGTTTCTATTGTTCCTAAAGTATTTCTACTCTGCTTTCTGGAGCTTTTCTCCCCGGGCCTCTGCTGAAAATGGACATATATCTAGTCAGACTTTCCCGGTAAACAAATGTAAAATAAATAAATTTAACACACATGTCAGCAGCTTTTCACATTTGTCTTCCATCCTGCAGTAGGCCTCTCACATGCAAGTTGCAGTCATTTCAGGATTGTGACTAATATTTTTTTTGTTTCCTGTTTCTGATGGATTGAATTTCTTGCTTAACCTAGACATGGTGTCCAAGGCATTCCATTCCATTTTATATCCTTACATTTCCTCTTTCATGTATGCAAAAAAGCTTTTGCAAAATCAAGTTTGAAATCAAGAAAGTATATGTTAAGGCTACCTAAGAAAATATTTTTTTTATGTTTTATCACATCAAGGTTGTATTGATGTAATTTATTTAACAAGATTGGTGAGGGTGGTGACTTGAAAAAAAAAGAGATATGCACAAATAATGTTCAATAGTAACCTCAACAATAAGCCCTTCTTATCCTAAAGGATAAACTTAAAAGCAAGGATACCTGTGAAGTGTCTATTGACTCTAAGCATGGCATCACCTCTAATGTTTTTACCTATAATTTTACATCTTAGGCCAATATATTTAGAGAAGTAAAATTCCTTGGCCTGAAAGTTAGACTTTATCCATGTTTCAGATACTCTTGAGATGAACACGGATCAGTTCATCTGAAGTCATGTTCCATTTGTGTAAATGACCACAGGTGTAATAGTGGCAGGTGTGTCAGGACCATCTGTCTGAAGCAGGTCCAACTCAGTAGTATAAGTCCTTAATCACATACTAATAGCAAGTACATCCATCAAATCAGTCAAAGGTTTCAGAGCTTTAAAACTGCTATCAGTGTGAGAAAGAGGGCAAATCAGAGATTTTCTCATAGTGCAGACATAGCTTGCCTCAGCTTTTTATTCTGGATGAAAGATTAGTGCACTGACTGACCCTTTTATTACCTTCTATGTGATTCATAGCTTCATCTGCTAAGTCATGTGCTTAACATCTAATAAGATGCTCTGTTTAAGAGATGGTAGCTGGAGGAGACCATGGACCCATTCATATGCTCCTGGGAGGTTGTCTTTGAAGAAGAATACAACTTCACAGGGCTGGTAAATGAATCTTTCTAGCCTAAAACTGAAAGAGCAGAAGAGCAGGACAGTGGGAAAGCACATAATTAATTATAACCATGTATTCCTGATAAAAAAAAATAAATAAACAGGACAAATTTCTCTCCCCACATCCACCATGAAATCTAAATAGTTCTGCACACAATGGACTTGGCAGACAAGCAGATCTATACAATTGCTTTAGCATTTTCTCTACAGCACTGAAACACAATTCTTTTTTTAGTAATCTAGACACTTTTCAAATAAGTGACATGGGAGATCTTTCCTAGGCCGAGTATCTTTGCTTTCTACATAATGTACCATCTTAATCCAAATGTGGGCCTATATATTAACCTTTTTAGTTAGCTCATTAAATTTGTACTTGACTACATTGAGACTATCAACATTCAAGGCCCAGGATTCTTCTGTTTTTCCACTGACATTTATCCTCTAAGTCATCCACATTATATTGTGCATTTAAGTACTGTTCTGTTATAATTCTGTCTTCAGTCCTGCTTAATTCTCTGGAGTAATCTGTCTGTCAAATGAGAGGCAGGCTGTTACATATCCTGCCCATGCCTTTGGTGGGCTGTTTGTGCACTACAGATGGTTATATTATCATTAAGTAGTGAATGCATGTTTTTTAGCTAATTAAAATCCTCAGAAACATCATGCATTAAGTACTGAATGCATAATGTTTCTCAGGCTCTTAATAGCTACAGGCAGGTCTGGATAAACTCAATGAACTACCCTGTTCATTGAGATGCTAGCAATTTTTAGTTAAAGGAATGTTAAAGTCTATCCCATTTCTGTCCAAGCCAAGGGAAGCAAAATCATAATTGAACGGTTTTCCATTTAGGGTGCCTTTTTTCAGTTTTCAGTTAAATCAAAAACAACTTCTGCATTAAAGTATTAACCACTTAAAGACATTAAAAATCAGATAATATTTAGAAATATTGACCATTTAACCATATTGTTAGAAAAAAATATCTCCTAAAAATATTGGAATGTTAATCACATTAAGGAATATTCTTTGAGAAGAAAGCAAATGGTTGAAATAAATGAATAAAACTAGAAACATAAAACAAACAAATATTGATGTTAGATGTGGTACTTGGACTGAGGGAGCAGACAGGCAAATGACCTTTATCAGGCAAGAGTACAATGTTTTGTTATTTAGGGTGCCAGATTTAAATCTACAAAGGTAGGTACTACCAAATTTAATTGCAAAGGAACAAACATGAAAATCTATTTTTTCTAAGCCAAGTGAAATACAAGTCAAATCTTAGCTTTAAGACCTTGTACTGCTTTGTATGTGTATATGTCTGTATGTGGAGGTGTGTGTATACAAGTTCACTTTATAATCTCGAAATACTGAAATCTTGAATTTCAGTATCTCAAAACTATAAAGCCGAACGTTCACCATAACGAAAACCCAAAAGCGCGAAATTCAAAATCGCAACTTTTAAATGCACCCTCCACCACACAAACAAACATACATGCACCTTCCTCCCCACACTACAACAAACCAACAAAACACACACAAACACAACAACATAAATGCACACACCTACCCTTCATATAAGCAGGGGGCAAGCCCCCCTGCACACCCCTGCTACTTATATATACTAACTCCAAGGTTGCACTAAAAAGACGAAGACACTAAACCCACCACTACATACTCTATATTCCCTTGCACAAACCCACACCACATACGTACCAACACCATCACTCTCAACACTTACACACTCACACTCTAACCTACCTATCCTAACCTACACCAACAAACTCACATACACTCAAATCCCTACCCAAAACCCTTTAAAAAACAGCACTTACCTGAATATGCACATATATCCACACAATGGCAGGCAAACCATATCCCACAGCACATGCACCTTACAACCACAGTAAATCCCACGTACCCCACCACCACAACTGCAAATTCAAGACTTTGAATTCGATCAAGTGAAGTTTCGCTCAACTACACTTTCGACACTTTCATCTCGAGATACTGAAATTCGAGATTTCAGTATTTTGAGATAGTAAAGTGCTTCCGAGTTACCAGCTTTAGTTGAAATGGAAGTAAAAAGCTATCTCATGCCCCTTGTTAAGCAAATTAACCAAGTTATGGTCTATAGGACACCACATTTATATTTACGATGGAATGCACTAGTATTTCAGTTAAGGGTTTTAATTTCTAAGCCCCTTCATATTTTTTCGTCGCAAATAAAAACAGAAACCAAATATGAACTCTAAAAGTATATATTTTTTTCCCTTTTGAGCTACTTTTTATGTTTCCAGATCTAGCATGCTTCTGAAGCAAATAATTAGTGGTCACACTTCAGGTACTAAGATTTTTTTAGAAATCAGGAAAAAAAATAACTGAAACAATTGAATAAACCTAGAAAAACAAAAATATAATAAACATTGCTTTTAGAAAAAAATAATTGGAATGGGGAATAAATGAGTGTGTTTATTATCATTATGGGGCAAGAATACAAACTTTCATTCCACAAATTGTGTCCAATTCAGAGTGACAGTTGCTTTCAGTTTCAATTAAGGATTAGAATATAGAATTCCATTTTATTTCCAAGTGGATCAAAATGCAGAACTGAGTTCAGGCTACTTACTAATTTTCAATTTAGACTATTTTTATGTTCATTTCTAGCTCTGCTACTAGGTTTATGACCCTTATAAACCGAGAAAATAATGTTTTGATCTATGCGACATTTGCAAAAGCTGTGTCATTTTTTTCAGAATATTTTTTTCCACATATTTTTGTATAATGTTATGTACCAATATCTAGATTCTCTAAATTTAGGTATGAGGAATTAATGTTGAACAAGATTAAAATTTTAGACCTGTCAGAAAATAATCCTCCAGATTTAATAAAATCTGTGTAGGCATAGTGTAAAGCCTACACAGAAGGTACCATGTCCGTGTATGCGAATCCCCCTCGGTAGCGTGCCATGCATATTAATGAAGGCACATTACTAAGGGAGAGCTGGGGAAGGTGGTATTGAATCACTGTAGGGAGTGTGTCATTAACTGCATCTGTAGATGAGTAATATACCCCCTGCACTGTCCAAGTGCCTGATGGCAATAAATTCAATGTAATAATTCTTTCTTTTTTTTTAAGTTTGTGTGGCACAAACCGGCATGCAGAGACTGACAAATGCCAGACATCTAAAAGTAGAAACCAGATGCATTTAATTTATGATTCAAAGGTCAACTTTAAGCATAGCTTCGCAAGTTTGTGTGGCACAGTGCTTAGTGGTGCTTAAACTTGGCTCAGAGGTATATGTAAAAGCATAGCAGCATTCCCCATATACACGTAGCCAAGTGGTTAGAGTTATGACCTTATGTGCATTAGGTGTGGGGTTTGAATACAGGGATGGGAAATTAAGCAATCATTTTCTAAACATAAATTATGCCAATTATTTTTAAATCATGATGTGTTGCACTCAGCTAAGCTCTGCTAAGCCATGCTAAGTCAAGATAAGCACTGCTAAAACAATCTCTGTTTAAGCATGGTTTGGCTGCACTTAGCTTGTCTGCGTGCTGCTAAGCATTGCTAAATAGTGGCAGTTTAAGCACTGCTCAGCGCAGCTAAGCTGGTTTGCCCAGTACCAAGCGACGTGCCGCATATTTAAAAATGGCCCAGTGGTGTGTAAAGGTGGGAAAACAGGGTATATCAAATGCAACAGGCAGGAATACAACATAACGTGTTGGAGTTTGAACTGTGCAGTAACTATGGCAGGTATTACAGAGGGTGAGCACTTCCAGGCGGAGTGGTGTGGTAATCGTCCAGGGTCATGTCTGGACTCCTTGTGAAAGACCATGAACACTAGCTGCTGTATAGCCAGTTCCAGAGATGGGAGTACAAGTTGGAGACCTGGGACCAGCTGGCACATGATCTCACCAGTGCAACATGTATCCCCAGCACAGGTGAGCAGGTCTGTCACCATTATGATGATCTGAAGCATCAGAAGAGGGGACTTCTGGACACCTGGATCAAGGATGCTTGGGATGGGAATGCTCCACATGTTTGTAAGTACTGTTAGCATTGTTTTACCAATGCCTAATCTGAATGTGTGATAGACAGGTATGCATAATGGTGTGCTTCTCTCCCTACAGCTGCGGAGGAGAGAGCTCTAAACCTACAGGCCCATGCAGAATGCCTCGTCAGGTTGAGCCTTGAGTGTGGTGAGTACAGATTCATTTGCAATCTATAGTCAGATACACAAGATAGAGTATTTCACTCACTGCCAGAAGGTACATACAGCACAGATTTGTGTATTGCAATGAATGTGGACATAGACCTGTATTGCAATGAATGTGGACATAGACCTGTACTGCAATAACTGAGTACTGCCAAGTATAGTGCAATAATGATTAAAGCATGAAACCTGATAATGTTAATGAAATAAAGTTTCTACTGCAATAATTATGGAATTACAGCTGTATTCCAACATCTGCATTATATAAACTGCTGTGCAATAAAGACTTAAAAATCTACCAATAACTGCATGAAGGCATCCCTAATAAAGCTGTGTTGTGCAATATGTGTGTAAGTAGGGCTGTTGTTCATGAAATCGAGTATGACATCTGCTCTGAAATACAAACACAAAGAATACCACAAAGTGACTCAAGGTTAGCTAAGGAACAGTGTTCTGCTAAACTGTAGATTTAGAGCTGTACTACAAGATATATGCATTATGACATTTGTTCTACACTAACATCTGAAGCAATACCAGGAACACCCAAGGTAGAATGTGTATATCAGGATTGTCTTGTGTTAACCATTGCATTTCAACTATATGCATTCCTGCTCTGAGGTACGGCGCTGCAGGAAAGTATGAAACTGCAATAGCTGTAGACTGCAAATATACTATCTGCAACTGTATATGGGTCAGGTTACCAAACCAATACTCCAATATGGTTTGTACACATCACAGATGTTTCCACCCACTAAGAGTTTATTGTGTACACCTGCATTCTATGTATTAATGCACAGTTTACCTAGTATCTCTGTCATGTATGAATCTCATGCATGTGTGTTCAAGTGTCACTGCAGTCTTGTATAAAACTGTACTACTAATACTAGGTCATATTTTATTTTCAGGTGAGCTCTACTTAAATATTACTCAGTCAATAGTTATCAGTGGCACAGTAGCTCAGTTTGTTAAATACTGTGTGTAATGTGCATTTTGTCGCACACAGACCAGTGACAGGTGCTAGTAAATATTATTGAATCAATTATGTATTGTTAACAGATGTTCTCTCCACAGTAATTACAGGTAAATGGGTGCAGTAGCCCTTATTATGGGTTAATAATTTGTGTATTCAGAAGTAACAGAGTATTAACAGCAGTGGTCAGGAATGTGATAAGATGTCATAAAATAAAGGCAACAAGTACAATACTAATAAAAGTTAATACATTAAATAAAATGTGTAATCTTGGTATGACTGTATGCCTGGTGTGTCTGTGAATGTTTGCTGATGGTCTAGCGCCATGCCTGCCAAGGACAGTATGATAGTTGTATACTCTCTGGACTGTATACGATACATGCCTCTCAAATGTCATGCTGCCATGGACTGTAATCACTGTTCCCTAATCCCACTGTCACAGATTTGTCATTGACATGATTATGTCACAAGCACAGTCACACTACATCAGTCCACAGTACACTTTGGTAGTTTTATAGGTCCACCTGACATGTAATAGTCCTCTGTATTTCTGTACCTGTAGGTGTTACTGCTTGGGCCATACTGTCCCATGTGGATAGCTTGAGAGGTATGTATGTGCTACAACAGCTATAGGGCACTGTTATACATAAAGGAAGTGCATACCTGTAGAGTATATTACAGTACTGTTGCAAACTATATAGCCTATACTGGTATTAATGGACTGTATTTCTCTCTCCCCCCACCCTTTATCTTCATCATAAATTATTATTGTTATACATTGTTTATAGTTGTTCTCCAAATGTTATGTTGGGCCTTGTGTTTTATTATTATGTATTACAATGGTTGCATACTAACATATCTTGTTGAATTATCTATGTTGTTGGCCTTATGCCATAACTGTTACTGGCATGCTGTTACTATACTGACTTTTATCTTATTATGGGTGTGTTTCATATACTATGCAATGCTATGTTACTGAGTTATTTGCAGTGTTATGGCATGCTGTTATAACTAACTAAATGGTTTGCTCATTACTAACCTATACACATTGAAATATCTCAACACCACAGTTTGACTGGGTAGGCTAGTTCCTGGTGATCTGCCAACCCTATTTCAGCTGGCCATGGCACCGGGTCCTACCACATCTGGGACTCAAGCCGGTGGTGTGCCCTCTGCTGGCCCTTTACTACCTACAGGTGGAACTGCTTTAGGGAATGGGACATGTCCCTTCCCTGGAAGCAGGAGTGGAGGGGGGTTGTCACCCATGATCAGCTGGTGATGGTGTGCAGGATAGGTCATCATGAGTATGAGCAACACCTGCGCTGGATTGAAGGCAGATTCGCCAAC
This sequence comes from Protopterus annectens, assembly GCF_019279795.1. Lineage (NCBI taxonomy): Eukaryota > Metazoa > Chordata > Ceratodontiformes > Protopteridae > Protopterus > Protopterus annectens. The sequence goes on along the minus strand of NC_056727.1, from coordinate 1,073,595,920 downwards.
CTGGAGGGGCCTGGCAGACCCAGTGCCCAGCCTCCAGCACACCCACCTTCGAGACAGTGAAGGAGCAGTATTGACTACCCATGGGTGGGGAGCTCAGTCACACTGCTGCTGTCTGGGGCACATGGACCTCTGATTCCACAACACCTTTCTTGTCCAAGATGTTTACCCTCTCATGTGTCACACACTGGCCCTGTATGCTATCTTGTCTGTTTTGTCTGCTTGTAAATGCAAGCTCTCCTACCCAACCTACCTCCCCACATATACATATATCCCTTCCCCAACATTCTACTCTCTCCTTAAAAAATAGGGGGGGGGGCTCCTGTCCCACTAAAAACAATTTGCCCCATACATAGCTCTTGATTTTGCACGTGTCCACTGGACACAAGCAATTATTACATTAATTAATTAACACAGTTATGTTGTCCTCACCCCTCTCTCTGGGGTGTGAGGCTCCAAATTCCAAATTCTGTAAAACCTGCACAGCTCTTGTTGTAAAATAAATGGAGAGCTGCGGTCCTTTCCTACACCCACCCTGCACATCCCTACCTGCTTTCAGTATGTTTTCCCCCTTGCTTGCCCCCATTTCACCACTTTCCTATCACCACCACCTATTTTTTCTTTTTAGTGTGGGTTTAAGAGGAGCTAAACCCATGCAAACCCGCTTAAAACTGCTTAAAAGTGCCTTAATCATCTTATGTGTCTCTGACAGCATTGGGCACATCTGCAAAATAATAACCCCTGCCCCTGTGAACTACAGCACAGTACATTAGCTGACTAGGCCACTTAGCTCTAAATTAATACAGGTGATTCCACCCATATATCCTGGTTGCCACTGACACACTGCAACTACATATAATGGGAAAATTGGCAGTGTACTTGGGACTGTGATGCAGACACTACACCGGTACACAGCCAAATAAATAATGATGGATGCACGTGAGGCCAGGGAAAGCAGGTATAGCTGTCAACTGTACAGACTGTTGCAGAATGTCCACAGTTGTGCCCCTTAGCTTTGGCATGGTTATTACAGAAGCATATATGTCTGCTAAAGTACTGGCAAATCATTACAGATTGCAGTTAAAAGATCATCACAGAGATTTAAGTGTCACATGTCATATCCATCAGAAAACACGTGCTAATACAAATCCTGTGTCACAGACTGTATGCATGCACATATATCTTGCAAATACACTTGCTGCAGCACTGACTTAGTAGTTCAGTCTGTTAAATGCCTTGCATGCTGTACATTTTGCCACCCACAGTCCTGGGTTTGACTCCAGTGTACATTCTTGTGAATACAGCAAATAATGACTGAGTCATGCAATTTTAACCAAAACAGGTTGCTGCTACTGAATTAACTGGTACCCATGTTAGCACGTCAAAGACCTGTAAGTAGGGACACACTAAACATATTCATATAGCCTACCTATATGTCACCTTCTGCTCTTTGATTGGCACTGTTACATAACATATGTACCTTAAGCACATGCCTCAATTGGACTGGTATGGGTACCCTCACCCTGGCTCTGCCATAAAGACAAAGCTGATACTGCTCCCTCAGTGACACATACAGCTTGCTGTCTTCCAAAGTGTTCACACTCCCCACTATGAGTTCTAGGCAAAAAGCAGCAGCTGCAGCCTGCAACATATACAGCTGTATGTTAAGCTAGCTGCTGCAGACCTACCATACCTCACAAACCCATAGAACAAGGGATCCACAAAACACCCATACATAAAGATGTAGGGGCAAAGGTCAAACAACAGGGGCATGTGCCACAGTCTGCCCCTACAAACATACAGAGCTGATAGACCAGTAGCTACTGCAGCAGCATGCATATTCTGGCAGGTATGATGTCTGACACTCACATGTCTCTTCACTCTTACTGACCTCAACCCACATTGTTTAACACTGAACTGCCACATAATCAGAAAGTCATCTGACAATGGCCAAACACAGCATGCAAAACTATGGACATACCTCATAAATCTCAACAGTGGACAATATTTGTACCTACTCTCTGCAATGCTGTAGTCTCCATACCTCAGTAATGTCCATCTCACAGACTAAGAAAAGGCCAAGGCCTACATGAAAGCCTTAAATATTGCACTGTTGTGCCATGTCATTAGCTAATGAAAGTGCAACCCAGCTGTTTTGGATGCAATTAGCAAGTCTGAGCCATGGATTGCTACACAGGCAATTGCTTGTTAATGAGCATTACCTACAAAAGGCATGCAGGTGCCTATTGAAAACATGTCTGTAACTTGCTTTACCAAAAAAGACTGTGATTTAGGAAGTATTTTTCTTGATGATTTGTTCACATAAAGATTACATCAGTCTACCAGGTGTGTAATACAAGTCCTCATATAATGGGATGAAGATGGGAGAATGCAGTTATGGGGAATATGGATTACAACAGTAGGCCTGCAGTATATCTCTGGGAATGACATGGTGATACTCTACTGTCCAACAGCTACAGGCATGCCTCTCACCTGTGCCTGCTGTGACTTAAATCACAGCTGTGGCCCTGTCACTTCCTCCTACAGTGGCCGGCTGCTGTATGAATGCTACTGAATTATGTGTTAGACATATTGACAGTAAGTAGGGGTGAGCACGGCTGTCATATCACGTGATGTTCTGTCATTCAGCTCCTCTCAGTCTGTGAATGTCACACAGGTATATTTCAGATATTGTAAAGGTGTCCCTGACTGTCCCTGATGTACGCTGGCTTGGTCACTGTGTTGTCGACATTCATATCTCATCACATGAGAGCTATGGTTAGCATACCTGGCAACCCTCTACAGCAGGAATTCAGATCATAGCCATTATTAATGGAGGGATACAGGCCCAACCTTAGGGACAGAGTGTACATATTGGTCATACAAATTAAGAGTATGAATACAGTAACAGATATTACTGTAGCATGACTGTTTTCTGGGAGTTCTGGCATATCACAGCCAGATTCTCTATATTTTGAGAACAATCATCAATAACTGTCCAACCATTTGCCAGACATCCACATGTTTGTGGCAAAAGGACTACATTTATCAGGCACACATACACATTCCACAAACGTTTGTGTACTGGAGAAGTAGGACGCCTACAGGGAAGATAACCTACAGCAGGTTTGCATTGCTGTCTATCATTGTGGCACACTGATATTGCTGGACTGTCCCCATATACTTGTACTAACACACATACCAATGTATGTGACAGTGGCTGTATGACATAGTACTGGGATGTTGTCCATAGGTGACACACCACAGTAGACAGCATTGATGGGTGTGGAGATATACAGCACACTCTGTCATGGCACACAGGGACATAACTGGTTTTGCTACTATGTTGCTGATAGCCACATACGTAGTATGTTGATAGACTGTGGGGTATGACGTGGGGGGTAGCAGTGGATAGTGCAGGTCAGTTTGGATGTGCAGGGTCTGTACATTGTGGATAGCAATGTATTTGGTCCTGTGATGTGTTCTCCTCTGTTTGTCTTTCAGAAAGGATGTATCAACGGAGGCACCCGCTTTTTTCAGGCACTGAATATAATGTTATCCTGGATGACCTCAGACTGCATCATAACATTCTGCTGTCCAGGGGTCACCAACATTATGAACAACATGCAGCACTATGGGCTGACTTTGTCACAGTCGTCAATCAAGTAGGGCTACAGGACAGAACATATGAGCAGGTCTGACACCAGGCAACAGATATGGTCAATGCTGCATGGTAAAGGGCTGCCACTGTGGCCAGGGACCATGCTGCCACAGGTGGAGGGCCTGCTACACAGAAACCACTCTTCGTCACAGAGAAATTCCTGGTGAACCTGGGATCAACCACTAGCTCCCAAGCATCCATTACCCCATATATTGTGGAGGGGCGTGCCACAACAGAGGAGCATCTGGGTAAGCCTCCTGTGTTCATCACTGTAATACTGTATCAGTCATTGTTGCAGCCTCTACATACCAGTACAGAGGTGTCAGGTCTATCTACATTGGGGGGACTGGTTTTAATGCACAGTTATGCACACATACTCAGAATATCAGCAATGTAGGCAGTATCACATTACCTACTGTACTTGTTGATATATGCATATATTATCCTGTAACAATGCCACATTTCATATTACTGACAATACCGCTCCCTCACATTTCCATAGGTACGTCAGGTGTGGCCAGAGTCCAAAGTCCTGTACCCGGTGAGTGTGACACTGTTGTTTTATGGCTCATATATACCGTAAGTATGTTAAGGACTACCATTTTGCCCTAGACACAACTGATATGCTTAGTCAAAGTACAATACTTATATGTTCACTTTCGGAGGGGTTATCTGAAGTGCATTGTATCGGTAATCACAATTGTGTATTTGCAGACACACTTGCACTTATTTTTGAGAAGTTCTATGCAGTCTGCTATACAGGGGGCAATAGTATGCTGAAGACAGGTGCACTGTGTTTTAGGCATACAGTAGATCTATCACATACACTGACATATTGCTTATCTCGCAGGTGTATAGCAGTGGCAACATTAATCAGATGTAGCTCCAATGCATGTTATAAAGGGTCTGTCTTGTCTGTGTATGTTGTAGTTTCTGCTTGTGTGTTGTGTGTGGGATTCATAATAAGATGCAGTATGTGTAATGCAGTTGTTGCTCCTTACTTGTGTGTGTGTTTGTGTGTGTGTGTGTGTGTGTGTGTGTGTGTGTGTGTGTGTGTGTGTGTGTGTGTGTGTGTGTGTGTGTGTGTGTGTGTGTGTGTGTGTGTGGATCACCATACATAATAGTGCAGGTAGTAATGTACTTATTTTGTCTTCCTCCTCAAAGGTGACCATGGGTGTTGGAATGTGTCTCCCTCACAACCTGATGTCAGTGTCTCATTGGACACTGATGATGATGGCGGCCATAGTGAGGCACAGGTGGGGTTGCTGGGAGCTGAATCTGTCCCATGAGTTGAAATCCCACTTCCTCTACCATTGTTCCCACACACAGTCAGTATGCCCACACATACCCAGTCCCCTGTGGCCATAGATATTAGACAGTCAGAGTGTGGCAGCATCAAACAGGAGATTGTGTAGACACTAGCCATAGCTAGAGAGCTGGTGAGGTCCCATACAAGCAGATTGACAGGGGTGCTCGAAGGAGGACTGCTGCCCATCCACCACGTGTCACAGGTGTCACATCACGTGTCATTCGACACATGTTTCGGTCTATCATGGAGGCACAGGCATGCTCCAAATGCAACACTAGATGGATACACAGGATCATGGATACAGCACAGTATGCCATCCATGAATCCCTCCAGCACATTGGTGACACCATAGATCATTTCACTGATGTAGTGGACAGATGGTGGGGTGAGACATTGTCAGTCCTTGACCGCACATTGTCTGTGCTGGAACATCTGGTGGGAGTAGGGCATCAGACACATGGATATAGGTCAGCAACATCATCCGCTGAGAGACCACGTGGCCATGCACACTCACGTTCCCATAGTGGCTGTACCTCCAGCACTACAGGAGGGAGTCTGCTGTCCACACCAGAACATGACAGTCCATGAGCATGTGGTACTGGGTGGTCCCATGAGGGACACGGGCCCAGAAGACACCAGTCACCATCAGCGACCAGCACCCTATCTGTCGCTGGGCATGGTGGTGCCAGCGCCACTCCTGGCAGAGCCAGTTCCGGTGTTCATGGCCAGAAATGGTGAACTGTTCACTCTTCCATGTACGGCCCACTGCTGTCCAACATACCCATGTGTAGGGCTAGCACCTGGTTTGACTGTGTACATGCACGCACTCAAACATCACTGTCACATGCAGGTCACCAACAGACAGACATGGCACCTCTCCATGGCCCAGCTGACCAGCACCCCTTCCTGACTCATACACACAATGTCAACTGTTTGGCACAGCCTAGGCCTCTGGAACCCTCACACTGCACCCTGTGCATGTGATGATACCTGTGCCACATCCCTGCCATCCATACCATCGATGCAGGGACATGCAAAAATGTGTCTGATGCAAAGGGGGACTATATTACATTACATGATGGTTTGTAGTGTGGTAGTGTTATGCCATGACAGGTGTCGTATGCTGGCATATGTCATGAGTGCATATCAAAGTGTGTGCACCTTTGTTGCATGATGTTAGATTGGTGGTAGTGTGGCAGAATGACACGTGTCTCTCTGAACTGCGCGTGTTTCTGTTCCAGAGGTCTGAGTGGCTACACTGTGGATACTTGTTGGCAACATAGTGGCTCAGGATAGCATGGCAGCACAGTGGAAATATAACATCAGCAAAGTATGGCTGTATATGTCCATGATTACCTAGGTGCATATGTGTAGAACAGTGTGTCAGGGACAATGGGGGCAGACAGAGTAATCCTGCATGCATTCCCCATGACAAGGCATGCTACCCTTGATATGTGTCACCTGGGTGTTCTGTACCTACAAATGTAGGTGGTGGCAGATAACATTTATGCCTAGGTAGATGTGGGCTATTTAGGGGAATCAGCCTGTCACAAGGCCTGACAATGTGTAACAATTGCACACAGATAGGTGAGACAGGCACACTGCTGCCAGGGGATATATTTACACACACACACACACACACACACACACACACACACACACACACACACACACTCACAGAGTTCCCCTTATTGAGATTAGGGCCCCTAAGTATCCATTAGTATACACTATAGCACTAAGTACGTATTGCATGTGCCACGGAGCTTATCTGTTTAAGAGTGTCAGCCAGTGATGTTAAGGTGGATGACATCAGCAAATGTTGACAGGGAGGCCAATGTTGAGGAGGACATGAGTCAGAGGGCCATAAAATTATTGATCATGCACAGACATAGGCCTGATAGGCATGTCTCACACACACACACACACACACACACACACACACACACACACGCACACACGCACACACGCACACACGCACACACACACACACACACACACACACACACACACACTCACACACACACATACACACAGTGGCTGATGTGGCTGATGTGAGATTAGAATCCCTACCAACCTACTATTACGCACTACAGCTCACAGTACTAATTGCATGTGTCACCAGTTATATCTGGTGTACATGTGGCTGCAGCCACAGTACTTGTGGACTAAGCAAAGTGGTCTTCTCTTACACAGCATGTGTGGCCTGCAGAATGAACCTGCTTTATGCTAGTATTGCACTGAGTGTCGTAGCAGTGGGGTACCTGTTAATACCCCTGCTAGGTGTGTACAGTTACCAGTATCACCATTTCTGGATGGTTGCAGTTTGCTAGGTGGACAATTGGCTAGTGAAAATATGGCCTATCCAAGTCCTGCATTGCAGCCATTACACATTACACCACCTGCTCACCATTGTCTGTCTACAGGGTGACATGCCACAGGCACAGGGTTATGTGGTTGGGTGGATTATGTCATTATGCAGCCGTGTTCTTTTACCAACAGACAACAGTCATGTGTGTAGGTGCCGATAACCCCAGCATTCTGCGTGTAGGTGTGGACATTCATGCATCCCCACACACATATACACGTGTGTGTGTGTTTTTATATATATATATATATATATATATATATATATATATATATATATCTCAAGGGATGTCAACTTAGATGTAGCTGTGTGTGTGTGTGCGCTATGTAACTGTGCTATATAGATATATGGGGAGGGTGTACATCACTCTACACCTTTATGCAGCTATATATATATATATATATATATATATATATATATATATATATATAAGTAAGTAAGTGAGTTCAACTGCCTGTTTCTCGACAAACTGTGTTTTCAACAAACAGAAGGAGACCTATATACACGAAGAAATATTCCAGAGTTGTCACCACAGCTGGGATTGTCCAAGGCACAAACAGATGTAACTGCTTAAATCTTTTATATGTTTTATTTGCATTGTTTATTAAAATTTCTTCAAAGTTTATTTGTTTCCATCTGTTTGTGTCTTAGTTTCTATTTTGCTACAGTGTTGTTCTGTTCTCTGGTGGTCTACCTTACTGTCTTTGGATAGTATATATATATATATATATATATATATATATATATATATATATATATATATATATATATATATATATAAATGTACCACATATTGATAGATAAGGGTACTCGTGTGTGAGGGGGATAGGGATAGACAGATAAGTATACATAGCTGCCTGTATGCACAGCAATATTTTCACATATCAGTTATTTAGGCAGATGAGGCATCAGACCAGACATGGGCTTACATTAGCTATGTGAAGCAGCATGCCAGTGTGACTGTCAGTACTTACAAGGTGACTACAGACCAGACCTACCTGTACTCCAGCCAGGGATTTTGTGTGCTGCAGCCAATTGGCTGCTGCACCTGATTCAACAGTCCAGCCCCTCCCTGATATTTTGTCCAAGGGATTCCCCGGCTGTGTGCTTAACGTAATATATGACTCATACCGAGTGACTGCACATATTGTAATAGACTGTACAGAGATTTGCATCATATGTATGGTATGTTTTACTTAGAGTTGTGATTTTGTGGTACATCAGTGGTAAATCATTATAGAATGATGTTAGGAAATGATGAGAGACATTTGAAATACTGACTCCATACACACTAGGAAACTCATGCTACTGCACAACCTGTTATTCTCTGCACTTTCTACATTTGTCTGGCCAGTAATTAATCCTTATCCTTATATTTGGTCCTTTGTCCTACTCCTCTTTATGGCTTTGTCCATATTTCCTGCTCTAAGTGGTTGTAGGTATGCTGTGCCTGGGGTACATAATGTAACACCACACACAAGGTTACAGTCTTCACACCTCTAACTGTACATGTTTTGCAGGGTGTCCAGCTTTCCACCCCATATTTCTGCTCTGCTCCTCAGACAGTTGTGTTTTTCTGGTAATATACTACTAAATGGAGCCCAGTAAATTGTTGTAAGTACTGAGGCAGTTACATGATGGCCTTTACATCCTGCTGCTACTCTGACTTGTTACAACTTGCTGTTATACTAGCTACTTTCTATGTTACTCAGAGCATGTATAATGTCTGTAGGTTTCGCCTTCTGTCCCTCCATTGTCCCTGGCTTTGTCCAGCTTTCTTGCAGTAACAGATTATGACATATTGACAGTCTGTGGGACTCCTACCATAGGAGTTCCTCACATGCAAAAGTTGTAGGTGCAGCCAGCTTTGAACCATGAACACCATCAACCATGTTAATGTACTTAGCCCACTGAGCCACACCAGCCACCAGAAAGTGAGGTTTAATTCCTCACACTGTCAAGAAAAGACAGCCATACACTTTGACCCCCTGCATATTGTGGAAAAAGAACATGTAACCAAGTTGTTTGGGACAGCCCTGGGATTGTTTGGTCTGCTGCTATATCCTTACAAACATAAAAGAAACAAAAAAATGAATGATGAACACTTAAGCAACCACTTTATTCAAAAGCTTGAGCGCTTTCATTAGGTCAATACCCATCTTCATCAGAGCAACCATAAGTCATTAATCCATAGTTTAAAAACCTCATAGAACATCACATGACAATTATAAAGTAATCATAAAAATCACTTAACAACCTAGCCTTTCACCAATATGAAATATATGGCTATGTATATTCATTTACAATAAAAATACCTAAATATATATATATATTAACTACAAATCAGAAATCATAAACACACATAGCCTACTTATTACATTTGATCTTAAATATACTTTCACCATATTTTATCTAAGAGAAAACAATTCAGCTTTAAGTTTAACATATTCCTAATGGAAATGGTCTCATTCAAACCAGGGGGCTTCGCTGCATTACTCTGCAATTGCTATATCAGTTCTTTATATTCTAAAATCAAATCTAATGCCCCCCCCCCGGTCGATGTTGACCTTTTCGATAACAGTGTATTTAAAACTATGAGAAGGGTTCCCCTTAACATGTTTTGTAGGCCATTTCTATCATCATCCTTTTGTATATCATATTGATGTTGATATATTCTAGTTTTAAATGTGTTCTCTGTCTTGCCTATGTAAAAACAATCACATTGTTGACATATGGCAAGATACACTAAAACCATACTTTGACAATTAACTTTTTTTCCTATTTTTACAACTCCCCACCCACTATCTTTACCTCACTACCCTCTATGATAAATCTACATTGCTTACAATGACCACATTTACTTATATGTCCTACCCCAGGTCCATTCAAGGGTGTTTCCACAATGGTCTTAAAACATTGGTCCTTCTTATATACCACCACTGGGTTTTGTCCCACTCTGTCCAAATAATCTTTATTCACCCTTAAAATATTTCAGTTATGATTTATTATATTTTTAATCCCTTCAAAATGTAAGTTATAGGGTAGAACCAAGGCTTTCTGAAAGTTGATATTCTTGTCAACCATAGAAACACTGTTGCTCATCTTGTCAATGCCTAATAGGGGACACAAATAACCCTCCTGTCTCTTTCTAGTCACTTCTTCAAACATGCTGTTACTGCAGTTGTATGGGAACATGGCTGTGTTGGGGGTAGGAGACTCTAGTATTGAGAGTCGTGCGTCTGTCCTATGACCCCACTGTTTGGCATTTTCCTTGTATACTGCATTGGGTTTTGCTGCCTTATGGCCTAATGCATATTATGGGGCACCCAATATTGGACAGTGTACCTGTTGTCCCACATAGCTGTTAGTTCTCTGCAAGTAGCCCACTCTGTTCCCTTGCATATATACAGCAGGTCCATACATATGCTACTATAGTCTAGTACCCCATACATGAATGCAGCAGTTGAGATAACAGCACTTCAGGGCTGACTCTGTCTGATGCACACAGTACACAGGCAATACATGGTAAGGTACAGGTTGCATGGTGTGGCTGGCATGCCTGTGAGACCCCCATCATGTCCCCAGTTGTTCTTTGAAAAGTACCTGTAGCTAGTGTTTTAAGGACTAGGGCATTTATAAGCCTAGCCAGAGTGTATTTGGCTTCCGCCTCCCTATTAAATTAGCCTACTGTGCCTCTGTAAAGTAGGTCACAGAAGGTACCCTTTTCAGATTAGTTTACTGTGCCTCTGTCTAGCAGGGACACAGGAGAGATCTCAGGGGTGAATTTGCGATTTCCCAGCCACGCGTCCAAATTTCGCTTGAAGAGGGTCAGCGAGGGGCTATGACTAACATGAATTGGGATTCTATTCCAGAGTGAGGGGAGCCTCTGGGAAATGAATCTGTCCCTCCAGCATGTCCTATTTATTTTTGTGCTGAGGTTTAGGTCCCTGGAGCGTGTAGTGAGGGAGGCGGAAGCCAAATACACTCTGGCTAGGCTTATAAATGCCCTAGGGCAGATAGTCTAGTATCTACCTATGAACCTATGAACCCAACCAAGTGGAAACAAAGGTATGTGTAGTCCTTAAAACACTAGCTACATGTACTTTTCAAAGAACAACTGGGGACATGATGGGGGTCTCACAGGCATCTGCATCCAGGGTATTCCACCACTTCCTGGATGACATGCAAACACATGACAGTGAGCACATTTATTCCCCACTGTTATCTTGGGGTCTGAGTTGAGGGTGGCAGAGCTCAGTGAGTTCTTGTAGTATGTCCCTGCCCACCCTGTAGTGCTCTACAATCTCCAGCTCATGTAGCCCCTGGAAGGTTACCCTGGGCCTGAACATCCTTCTCCTTCTCAGTCTAGGCCTATTGTCAGTGGCAGCATTAGCAATGAACTCAGCTTCTAGCACATACAGATGTAGCAGAGCAGCAGCAGCCTCTAGCATCCTGTCAGTTAAAATTCCCAAGTCTGTACTCCAATGGTGCAGAGTATGGGTGAAAAATCAGATTGTAGGGTGTATGCATACTTTATAGTGCTCTTCTGTGTGATTGGCTAACTATGATGCATTCCACCTGCCAGATACATCATTGAGGGGTTTGAATGGCCCAGTGTAAGTGGAAGAGGGGTTATCAATAATTTATACATGATTGGCTTTCCCAGGTAATTTTCTTTTTTTTTTTTTTAATTGCCTTCCCTGCTAAGCACTGAGGCACAGTGCGCAAACCCGTGGCACGGCTATAAACACTGTTCAGCAGTCTGGACACACCCCCATGCACAGGCATAGTTAGCATAACTCAAACCAGCTAAAACATGCACCCCACAGCTAAACAAAGCTTAGCAGCACTGGACACACACCTCCTGCTTAGCTGAGCAGCGTGCCACACAAACAGGTGCTGCTGAGCTCCAATCCACTTAAACATATAGGGACACACCACCTTTTGATGTCAGCTAGCTCTTCTGTGGACACCACCATTGTTCTGGGGCTACACGGATTTTATCTGCAGACAAAGTAGCCCATTTTTGCTATTCAGTAACCCCAGGTCATTTGCTTAGAGATCCGTGCAAACAGCCTGGATACTTCACTATTTCAGGGTCTGCCTCCTTAGCAAACACTGAAATCTACCATTGTACATACTCCACGCAAGGCTGTATCATGCATTATTCTCACATATTTCTTATTTTTAGTTTTTTTCTTGCATCACAGCACATTTACGGGCTGCTGTGCACCACGCACACATAGTATGGGTATTAAAAAAATTAATTTATTACATTATTTTGCATTATTTTTTGGACACACAGGACATAGTTTTGCAAATACCTGTGCCTACTATGCAATTTCTGACCGTCTAAATGGGCTTTTACAGCCCCAGTTCCATTTTTACTTTCTTGTACATGGAAATTTTCTATGTACACTTCGGACACCAACACAAGGTCTGCATGACTGCCTATCTGCTTGCTGGATTGCACCAGAACCCTCATTTGCATGTAATTCACCTGCTTATAAGGTTATTTGCATGCCATGGACACTTCCATGTTTTCACGCTCGTGCACACCCCTCTGCTCTGTTTACTGGATTGCACGGCTACCTACTTCCATGTAAGATCCATGCCACTATGCCTACATGGAAAATCACTCCATGTAGGCTTTATTGAATTCTCTCTAATGTCTTCATAAAGAGATTACAATTCCATTATCATGGGTTTAATAATGTTTTCAAGATCTGGTCTGTTAATTTAACAAGAGTAGACTGGATGTCTTAGCCAATTCTGAACACATGTTGAACAAGGAATCTATATAGGTCAGAATAATTCTCACAAGTAAGGCTGTTGGACAAAAAAATGATGATGCTAATAGCCACTTAGCCACCCTTATGAAGGAGAAAAACCGTTTCATACTGCCATACCTGTGGCTGTTTCCTTCTAGTCCTTGATCTGGTCTGGACTGATATCAATGCATATCAGATATGAAGGTGGAACTGACCACTAAAGGATGATAGCTCACCTAGGTCTGATTCCTGTCTTATCTGGTAATACAGCCACAGGCACCCATTGGGAAACAAATGAGTTTAAAAGGGGCAAAGCAGAAGCTTGGCTTAATAAGGTAGAGAGATCCAAAGGGAAAACAAAACGCTCCTCAAATTTGCAGTACAGGTAATAGGAGATGCTAACAATTTTGTAATTATGTGCTTAATCAAGTTGCAAATAAACAGTAAAATATTTCAGCAAAAGTTGGTAACTTAACCTAAAGTTGTGTAATGTCTTGGTATGTTGCAGAACATGAGGGTGCAGGGGTTGATGCCCTGTGCATGGTGGGTTGGCAGCTCTCATTGCTTAAGGGCTTATCTTTTTTTTTTTTTTTTTGCTTTTTTCCTGATATTTGTAGACAAGGTCCATCGCTTGATTCCTACTCAATTACATGTACCATATTGAAAGTACAGTTGTGTAAAATCTTACCATAACCATAGATGTCCTTCTCTTCATTGTTGGAGAGTTCTAAAACAGAAGGGATATCCCACCCAGGGCACCCTGATGCTCAGCCAGTATACTAAAGCCTAATGACCTTGTATGCACCATACATCACACCTATACTCCCCAAATAGACCTTAGGGCATAAAAGTGACATATAAAAGCAGTACCCAGAACTGAATTGCCCCAGAACAGAACAGTCTCCATAGGACAAAGCAGTTTATGCACATCCAGAAGGAAAAATTTGCAGAAGAAAGAGGAGAAACCTTCAGCCAGAAGGAAATCTAAAACAAAAACCAGATCAACGAAGAGGGGGTTAGAGGGAGGGAGTGAATACTTGCACAGCTGCACTGTGTCCTTCTACATCACTGTTGCAGCATTCTAACAGAAGGGAGAGTAAAACAAGCTGAGGAAACAGAATGAGAGATGGAAGACTGAGAAGAACCCTCAACAAACCCATGCAAAATGGTCCTCACAAAACCTGATTTGGCTCTAAAAACCATATCCAACTTATAATGCTTAGTAAAGGTATGCAATGAAGACCAAGTAGCAGCTTCAAGGATGGAATTGATGCCCAACCCACTGAAAAAGGTACCAGAAGAGGCAACAGCCCTAGTGGAATGAGCACTAAATGAAGTAAACAGAGATTTGCCATGAAAAGTATAACACAAGGTAAATGACCTTAGATATCTGGGAGGAGATTGTTTGCTTAGAAACAGCCAAACTTGTGATGAAAGGAAACAAAAAGCTGATCAGACTTATGAACAGCTTTAATGTTATCCAAATAATATCTGAGCTGTCTCTGCAAATCCAAGGTATACAGGACCCTCTCATTAGAAGACTGAGGAGAAGAGAAAAAGGAAGGGAACTGTACCAGCTGATTCAAGGACAACTCATTTATTACCTCGGGCATATAAGAAGGATTAATATAAAGGGACACCCTGTTTCTGTGAAAAAACAAAAAACGAGAAATGGCCATAATGACCTAGATCTCAAAAACCCTCTGAGCAGAAGTAAGAGCCAGCAGCAAAACAGTCTTCCATGTACAATGTTGTAAAGAAGCAGAATCTGCAGGCTCAAAAGAAGCCCAAGTCAATTTTTCCAAAACAAAATTAAAGTCCAAAGGAGGAGAAATAGGTTTAATTGGAGGTCTAATATGCAGGATGCCTTTAAGAAATTGTTTGACCACAAAATGAGAAGCCAAATGAGGATTCAAGGGCAGACAATCAGAAATAGCCAAACAATGGGCCTTCACAGAAGAATAGGTCAGGCCAGGCCAGACTGGAGCAACTCATACAAATAAGAGAGGACCAAAGGGACCCCCACTGAAAAAGGGAGCTGGTTATAATCATGCCACCAGACAGAAAATCTTTTCCATTTGGACATATAAGATTTCCTAACTGAGGATTTTCTTGCCTCCTGTAAAACCCTGTGCATGTCCTCAAAAAAGAGGTGCTTGAAAGGGATCAAAACCTTATCACCTATAGTGTTAGTTGAAGAGTGGATACCTGAGAATGGATGAGCGACCCCTTGTCCTGTGTAAGGAAATCCAACCAGTGCGCTAACTTGTGGTAATTGCCCCATGGCCAGATGCATTATGAGGGGGACCAATGCTGTTTTGGCTGAAAGGGAGTCACTAGCAAGTTTTTGGGAGTCCAGCTGAAACTTCTGCAGGACTGTTGAAAGTAGAGGAAAAGGTGGGAATACATAAAGAAACATCCATTTCAGAGGAAAAGAAAGGGTGTCTGCCTTCAACAGCAGATAGCATGGCACTCTGGAACAGAAGACAAGAAGTTGCCTGTTCAGAGAGGAGGCAAAAAGATCTACCTGAGGAATACCCCACCAATGAACAATGTCCAGAAACATGTCTCCGTGAAGCATCCATTCATGAGCCTGTGTTTTGGACCTGCTCAGAGAGTCTGCCACTAGATTCTGCTCTGAAGGACTGTATACTGTCTGAAGAGTTAACTGATAACTTTTCCCAAGCCTAAAGAGGCATTCTAAAGAGGAGGTAAGATTTTGTGCTTCCCTGCTTGTTGACATACCATATCACTATAGTGCTGTCTGTGTACACCTTTAAGGGGCCTGGAGAGAACATGGGCTGAAAAGCTTGAAGAGCCAGAATCAGGGCACTCATCTATTTGATGTTGATATGGTATGACTTCTGATGTGGGAGGGTCAGAGACCCTGAACTTTCAGATGATTAAAAGAAGCCCCCCCACACCATGTCTGAGACATTGTTGAACAGTTCCTGAGAAGGGACTGGAGGCTGAAAGGGCAGTTCTGGGTTGAGAGCAAACTATTGAATCCAGCACTCTAATTCCTTCTTTAGACAAGGAAGGAGAGGTATAGTGAAATCCAGAGGATGACATTGCTGCAGCCAAACTGACATGATGTACCATTGAAGATTCCACACATGTAGTCTGGCAAGAGGGAGCATTAGAATAGAAGATGCCATTACTGCCAGGGCCTGAAGAAATTCTCTAGCTGGTATGGCAGTCAGAGGAAGAAGAGACTGAAAGAAGGCTGTCAATGACTGAATCCTGCATCTAGAATACAGATGATCCTGACAGAGAGTCAGGATGGAGTTTTGGAAGTTGATAGTGAACCCTAAACTTCCAAGAAGAGAGATGTTGAACTCCAGATCCTGTAACAGGTGACTGAGAGAAGGTGCCTGAAACAACAGGTCACCTAAATAAGGAAAAAATCTAAATGTCTTGGAGCCTGCAGAAAGCAATCACAAGACCTAGGCATTTTGTGAATATCACTGGTGTAGTAGAGAGGCCAACGGGCAAAACAGAGAAATGAAAAAGAAAGGAAAAAACAGAAAAACATAAAACTTCCTGAAAAGAAGTTGAATAGAGATATGAGGGTAAGCATTTTTCATATCCAGAGACACCAGAAAAGCCTGGGGTAGTAACAGAGGGACCTTGAGAAAAGTGCTGTCAGTGATGCATCCAGAATAGATTTCCAAGTGTTCTCCTTTCAAGGAACCAGGAACATCCTGGAGTAACAACTGACAGGTTGAATGGTTCCTTGGTACACCAAGGACCCTAGAACATCTGGGAAATGAGGAAGTTGCTCTACAGGAGGTTGAAGAATCCCTAAAAAAAGGAGGGAGAGACTTCCATACCGTGAAGTAACCCTGACAGATGAGGGAAATACTCCAAGAGTCTGAAGTGATGAAATGCCAATTTGGAAGACAGAGGGGAAAACAAAAGGGACAAAGGAACCTAGTCTAAGGGATGGTGGGGGTGAACTGTCAAAGAGAAGCAGTGATGCAAGCACTGGGAACACATGTGCATAGCAATCTGAACTTCAACTGCAAAGTGTCCACACTGGTATTGAAAGCCTATGTTGTGCACATCATAAGCCATGCCATTGTATTCCAATCTCAGGGGCATATTACAGCACTCTACTTGAGCCTCATCAGAATACTAATATAGAGTACAATGCTGTCTTTTGCATGTACATCACCAGACACAAGCAGCAGAACAACTTATAGTAGATGACATCAGCATGGCATGCTGGAGAGAAGATGTTGGGAGGCCTGCATAGATTCATAGCTTCATAGGTTCATAGGAAGTTACTAGACTAATGGCCCTAGGATGTTTACAAGCCTAGCTGTATAAAAACACAAGTACCCTTATTGAGTATAGTTAGATGGTCATTGTGCACAGCACAGACTGCCCTTGTTCATGAAGGACATAGGTACCACCCTGGGGGTGAATTTACAATCCCCCATCCAGTTGTCAAGGTTGCTCTTGAATAGGGTCATTGAGGAGCACTGCTTCACATGCAGTGGGAGCCTATTGCAGAGGATTGGCAATCATTTGGAGATATAGCTGTCTCTCCAGCATGTTCTGTTTATGTCACAGGCTATGCTGAGATCCCTGGAGCAAGTTATTCTTGTCCCATTTGATTCACAGATGTCCAGCATTATCAGTAGGACAGGATCTAAGACTGGTCTGCAGGCCAGGCATAGGTCACCTGTTAGCATCCTGCATGATACTGAGTACAGTGACAGGTGTTTCAGTCTTTCGATGCATACCATGTTTGGAGGCCCTGGATTCCTCCAGTCACAAACTTCTGTGTTTTCTCCAGTTGCTGTAGGTGTCCGGTGAGGTACAGACAGGAGAGAGCATTGCACTCATTTAATGGTCTGATAAGGGTCAAGTACAGTGGAGCTATGACCTCCCTGGTTTTGGATGTGATGCCCTTATTTATGGTGTGTTATTTAGACTGTGTCTCACTACTATGGATAATAGTGAGTCAAGTGTAGTTTGCTATCAACATGTGTTCCAAGTCTTGCAACACTGTGTTTGAGCTTACAGGGTTGGTATGAATATTATAATTAGTAGGGGCACTTCATTGCCAAAGGGGACAATGAGGCATTTTTTGCTTTAAGGTTTAGTCTGTGAGTTTTATACGAATCATTTGTCTATGTCAGCCCATTCTGCAGTATGTTAAAATCATTGGGGGAGTCTATATGAGTGCTCCCAGTTGAGAGTAATTTGCAAACTTGGTAAGCCACAGGCCATCTAATTTTGCCTGGACTTCAGAAAAATAGTTTTCAAACAGTTGAGGGCCCAGCACAGGTCCTTGTGGTATTCCACTTGTAAGTGGTGTAGTGGTGGAGGTGCAGTCCCCAACTTTGAGAGTATTCATTTTGTTGGTGAGGCATTTGGCTATTCATCTAGTAATGAATGGGTTAATCCACAGATGGGAGAGTTTCTCTGTGATACCTGAATGAGGGATAGTGTCAAAGGCCTTGGATAAATCACCATAGGTGGTATGTTCTGTTATCCCTTCTCCAGGTTTTAGTATCATAGGATCATAGGAGGCTACTAAGCTAATATCCGTGGGGCCCTTCCAAGCATAGCCAAGAGTTTATCCCCAAAATAAACCTTAGTCAGCACCTGTCACCCCTGTCAATGAGGGACACAGGTAAAACCCCTGGGGCAAATTTATGGTTTCCCATCCACTCATCAATGTTGCGTTTGAAGAGAGTCAGTGAGGTACTGTGATGTGTATGGGAAGTATTCCAGTTTGTGGGGTCATTGTCAAAGAAGTCAACTATGTTTAATAAGCAAGATCTACCCTTGACAAAACCAAAATGGGTCAAGTGAAGTGTGTTGAAGGTCACCTATGTCCCTGTGGATAAAGCCAATGATGATTCCTTCCATAGCCTTGCAGATAAGGCTGTTTAGGCTTATGATTCAGTAGTTCTAGTTCTGCATGTTACCAGATTGAGGTGCATTGCATATCACACAAAATATTAATTTATACAGTGTAGTTGATATACAGTATGTGTGAAAAAGTACTGAGACACCAGGTTTGCAGTGCTTGGGGGGAGGCAACATATGGCTGCATTGTAAATATGTGACATATTGTTAGATAGGGCCTTCAGTTTGCTGTGTTTTGATATGTAATTTCATGTCATGAACAGGAAATGGACAATAAACAGCACTAATACATAATAATAGTTTTCTATAGCACAGCAAGCAACAGGTTTGTGTGATGGTTGGCAAAGTGTTTCCACATGCAAGACACACATTTCCATCACTTTCCCTGTTTGTGTGTAGTTAAGCAGTACACAAATGTAAGCTGCATTACTAAAAGTCTGAGAGTTAGTAGTGAGTCTATGAAATACACCCGCTGCTTAATTGACTCTGTTGCAGTAGGTGTAAATGCATTTACACATTCATTTTGAGCCTATATAATACTGGGTTCAAAGTGTATCTAAGACTTTTAAATAAACAGTGATAATGAAATGACATTAATTGTTTATAGTACATGTGTTGCTATGTGTTGGCATAGTACAGCAGGGTTAAGCAGCATTGTGCAGAGGTAAGCACAGTATTGTACTGTCGCTTACTATCGCTTGACATTGCTGTATGATGTCAAACTCTGAACAAAAATAGAGGCCAAAAAGTGAAGGGATCCATTGCTTTTTCTGTTACTTATATGTGTTGTGTGTGATTCTATTTCTTGACCAGATTATATGTATTAAAATGGGGTAGATAAGAAACTGGTGAAATGGGAAGCAAGGAAGGGGAAGAACAAAGGGAAAGTAATACAAGAATGTGCAGGAGGGTAGGTGGAAAGAACCATAACTATCCATTTCTTCAACAGTAAAAACTGATCATATGTGCAAAATATTAGCTGAATTTGGACTGTCACCTCCAGAGAGAGGGGTGACAACAATGTAATCATGTTGTATAGCCAATTAGATTGAATCAAGTGTGTCAAGAAGACACTTGTGCAAAATTGAGAGTTATGTATGGGACTTTGTTTTTGTGGGGCAGGTGCCATTTTTTTTAATTCAGTAAGAGGGGACTGCTAGATAAGGGATGTAGGTATGTCTGGGTCAAGTAAGTTAAATAGGTGTGGAAGCAAATGAAAACAAACAAAACAAGAGATGAACAATGAGGGGAACAAAAGGTTGGGGGACACCATGATTGGGGTGAGGGAGAGGACAACACAGGCTCATGCCCATCGAGCTTTGAGACAGTGAGAATTGAGTCCTCACCCATTGGACTGTCATCACTTTCTCCTTACTCTGCTGGCAGCTGGAGCGCATGACCACTTCTCCTCCTATGGACCATGAGGGAGAGCAGTCTCTACATCTGGCATAGGCATACACCAGTGATGTGGTGTATGAGCCTACGAGACAACCCTGGCATCTCTCAGCAGATGATGACATCACCACCTCCCCCACTGTTCCTGGAGGGTACCACTTCACCAGCTTCCATGGCAGTACTACCTGAGGGCACAGGTAGTGCAGGGGCAGCAGAGGTAGTGCTGCCAGGTTAGCTCCCAGATGTGAGGGGCATTGGAGCCAGTTGAGCAGGGACAGCCTAAACTACTGGGGCTTGCCTACCTTGCTATGCTGTGTAGCATTTACTGGTGTGGTACACATGGATGACATGGAGACATTTTCACAACACATAACAGAAAATAAAAAAAAACGAGATAAGGGTTGGAGTGGGAGAAAAAAGAGAGAAAATTAGCACCATCATATGTGCCATGTAATGCATTAACACAATTATGCAACACTTTTATCTGAAGTATTACATCTAAGTATATTTCTTAACAAATGCACTCTGTACTACAAATTGCTGAAAGTAAGCTTTGAAATATCCATACATTTGCACACATGTGTGTTCCAGTTATACAGATTACAGTTTACAGCAGGGCATTTGTGCCACTGGTATAGAGTTTTTAATGAAATGTAAATATTATTAAATAAATAACAGTATTGTATAGCTGTGAATCATGATATTTGAACCCACAACCTCTGACTACAGTCTAATATTTGACGCCTATAATTGGTTTGTGCTACAGACTAATGCATGCATACTTGCTTTTATAGTTGGGATATGCGTGCTCAGTTTGATACAACTGTATAATAGACCCAAAAAGCTATCTTTAACTTTTAAAGCTACAGTAATACTTCTCTTCTGCATACATACATACCACTTGCTTCCATCAGTCTCTCCATTCAAGCAACATGAGTCTACCTATTGAACTCACGTTCAGAGGCAGCTGGGGAAACAACAGAAAAGAAAAGAAGAGCATTATGCATACCAGTCTTCCTATATTTACCGTCCTAAGTCTTACAAGTACTCTCTTATTGTCATACGTACATAGCTGTGGGATGTCTGCAGTCTCAAACTCATTCAACCAATGATTGAGGTTATCCCTTTTTCAACTGTGCAGGTCATTAAAATGATGTCTACACTGCTGTCCAGTGCATGGGATGCCAGTGGCACTGGATGCAGCCTGCGTCACACTATTCCATGCCTCAGACTTGTACTGTGCCCTAACCTTGTCAACTTCCTCTCTAACACCAGCCATGTCTACCAGCCAAACTAGAGCAATGGAAACTCATGCTTTCCACACAGTTCCAGTTATCATGTTTACTGGTAGTGCACAAACCTGTGCAACTATGCCAATCCATGTTTGCACAATGTTAAGCAGAGCACAGCAGTGCCAAGTAGGGAGGAAATAAATACTTGAAACTAGAAGGTTAATCTGACACTTGGCCTTAGTTTGCCAGGCAGATGTAGCCTGGAAATATATATTGGAGATTGGAAGGTAACTGTTAGGTGAATTAAGTTTGCAGATATGCACAGGGAGCATATATGTAATGACTTGACACATTTGATTTTGCCTTTAGACACTGAGGAAAAATGGATTTTTAGACTGTGGGGTTCAAACCTAGGCATAAGGGACAAAACATTTTCTTCCACAGTGTTAAGCTTTGCCACATAAGAAGTGCTACACATAAAATCCACTTTAGCGCGGTTTTGCGCTTGTATCAGATTCAGCACAGTTCCTAGTGGTGTCCAGCAGAGTTTTACAAGCAGCAGAGAGCGAAAGAGAGACTTTAAAAGATTATAAGTATATTTTTTCTTGCCTTCCTACCTGCAACTGTATATTGTCAACGAAAAGTGAGTTTTCTAACTATCTGAAATCTGTAAAGCAGTGTTTTCTGCATTTTTGTGTTTGCACTTCTAAAGTCATTTTTGTGCCTTGTTTAATTGTTGTAGGCTGCACACTCAAGTGTGCTAGCCGATTTAAAGTATTTACAGTGTTCTTTTGCCTAGTTTCTGTTGTTTTGTGAAAAAAAAAACAAAAAAAAAAGTCCTTGTTTCCCGCCTTTTTTGAACTAGAGTCGTCCAGTTTTCAGATCTTGCTGAATTCTAGGCTGTGTTATAGTTCCTTTGTTGCCCATATCCTTACTTGAATAGGAGGAAGCTTCTCTGTTCACCAGTGAAAGTGGGGAGCTTTGAGCAGCCTGTCTGTCCCAAGGGGAGTGGTCTCAGCCCAGTAACTAGTAGCTTATTGGCCATTTTGGGCCATTTCCTATCTCTTTCAAACTCTCTGCCTTAAAGCCCACTTTAGCGCAGTTTTGCACTTGTATCAGACTCAGCACAGCCACTTGTGGTGGCCTGCAGAGTTCTACAAGCAGCAGAGGGGTAAAGAGAGACTTTAAAAGATTATAAGTATATTTTTTCCTGCCTTCCTACCTGTGACTGTATATTCTCGCTGGAAAGTGAGTTTTCTAACTATCTGAGATCTGTAACGCATTGCTTTCTGCATTTTTGTGTTTTCACTTCTAAAGTCTTTTTTTGCCTTGTTTAATTGTTGTAGGCTACACACTCAAGTGCATTAGCCAATTTAATGCATTTACAGTGTTCTTTTGCCTAGTTTCTGTTGTTTTGTGAATAAAAACAAACAAAAAAAACAAATAAAAAAATCCTTGTTTCCCGCCTTTTCTGAGCTAGAGGGTCCAGTTTTCAGATTGTGCTGAATTCTAGGCTGTGTTATAGTTCCTGTGTTGCCCATATCCTTACTTGGATAAGAGGAAGCTTCTCTGTTCACCAGTGAGAGTGGGGAGCTTTGAGCAGCCTATCTGTCCCTAGAGGAGTGGTCTCAGCCCAGTAACTAGTAGCTTATTGGCAATTTTGGGCCATTTCCTATCTCTTTCAAACTCCCTTCCTTAAAACCCACTTTAGCGTAGTTTTGCGCTTGTATCAGACTCAGCACAGCTCCTTGTGGTGTCCTGCAGAATTCTACAAGCAGCAGAGAGCAAAAGAGAGACTTTAAAAGATTATAAGTATATTTTTTCCTGCCTTCCTACCTGCGACTGTATATTCTCGCCGAAAAGTGAGTTTTCTAACTATCTGAGATCTGTAAACCATTGTTTTCTGCATTTTTGTGTTTGCAGTTCTAAAGTCATTTTTTGCCTTGTTTAATTGTTATAGGCTACACACTCAAATGCACTAGCCAATTTAATGCATTTGCAGTGTTTTTCTAACTAGTTTCTGCTGTTTTGTGAAAAAAAACAAAAAAAAAAAAAAAAAATCCTTGTTTCCCGCCTTTTCTGAACTAGAGTAGTCCAGTTTTCAGATATTGCTGAATTTCAGGCTGTGTTATAGTTCCTGGGCCAGATTTATGATGGCTTTCATGGAGTCTAAGAGTAGAGTAAGACTCCATGCAGCCATCATGTCCAATGAGCGATCCAGGAACAGCCTGTAGGGGTGTGCAAGAAAGCTCCTAAAATGGCTCTTACACGGACAGGGCTGGGACATGCAAATTATCTCAATTGCAGCTGAAAGGCATGCAAATGAGGCAGATTTGCAATTCAGGAAACCCAAACCTGTCCGAGTAAGAGTAGTGTTATCTGCAGAGATGGATTCAGTTGACAACTGAGTACCATTGTGCAAATAGCAAACCGGAGCCATGACAGCTCCAAATAAAGGTTGCATCCAGTAGAGGAAGCATGCCTATGGCCATTGGCAATGTTTCCTGATGCAAAATGAAAAAAAAATTAATTTATTTTTTTTGTCCGATTTTCCATGTTTAAGCATAGTGCAGTGCCGCGCAAATGGGCTGCGCTCTAAAAACCAAAAAAATAAAAATTAAAACCCACAAATGTGGATTTTACGGGTATTTGTAATGTACAATGCAAGGCAATGGCAGGCTGAAGACAACATGGCTACCGAGTAGGGGTTGCTAAGGGGGGAACCCAGTCTTAGAGATGTAACCAAGCATTAGTAGGCAATCCTATGCAAATGTGGGTAAGGATAGTGAATCCCAAGTCTACATAGCAAATGAGCACAGTCAATGGGGTGTAAGACTAGTATAAGGGGAGTAACAGAGTAAGATATAGGTGACATCAGGAGGGGGTATGTATGAAAAGAGATAAGCTCATTGGAGCAGAGTGGCATGTGTTAGCTGTCAGTTGCTCATCACTGGAAGAGGTGTGTCATCAGGTATCCTAGCTAAAGTCAAGAAATAGAAGGTGCACACTGTGGGTATCACTAAAGTTTCTTGTAAAAATGCTTGCAACGTGTATGCGAGCGTGTGCGTGCCTGTAAACCCGAGTAAGACAGTGTGCGCGCGTGTAAGTGTGAGTGCTCGCGTTTAAGCCGGAGTAAGCATGTATAAAGCAGTTTACAGTATTGTGAGTGTGTTTGCACTGGTGTGCACGCATTTAAGCAAGAATTAGCTAGTGTAACTCCATCTAAGCCTGTGTGCGCATGTTAGCACGTGTGCGCTCGTCTGCACTAGTGTGCGCGGCGCTGCCCCCCTGAGGAAATGGAAAGGGAAAAGGAAGCACAACAAACAGTAGGAAGTTAACCAGGGAGAGTCAGCAGAGCTAGCAGGTGGAAATAATCAGAATCAGGCAATTACACAGGCAGTAAACCAGCCCAGCCCAGCCCAGCACTTAAAACTCTGCAAACAACTTTTCACCATGTATTGTCAGAGACACTGCAGCACTGCAGTAAGCTAAGAGAAGTGAATACTGAAAAGGCTTAACTGAGACAAAGAAATGTTAGGGGCTGCCATTGCTGTCATAAACCGACATATGCAACATGCTGAGGGTGGTGACAATGGGAATGCTGCCAACCAACCCTCAGTGAGGAGACGGAGAAGAGTGTACAGGCCCAGGGTAACCTACCAGGGGTTACATGAGCTGGAGATAGTGGAGTGCTATAGAGTGGACAGAGACCTCATGCAGCAAATTGTTGAGCCTCACACACAGAACCAACAGAGGGGAACCCATTCCAGTGGAAACGAAGGTATGTGTTGGCCTATGAATGCTAGCAACAGGTACCTTCCAGAGACCAACTGGTGATATGATGGGGATATCACAGGCATCAGCATCCAGGGTACTGCACCAGTTTCTGGATGCCATGTCAGCACATGTCGGTGATCATGTATATTTCCCCAATTCCCATGAGGTATTGGCCAGCAATATGCATCTCTTCCAGCAAATAGCGGAATACCCTGAGGTAGTGGGTGCAATAGACTGCATGCACATATGCATCAAAGCACCAGCCAGTGAGTGGGGTAGGGTCTACTTCAACCACAAGGGCTTCCCCTCCATCAACTGCCAGGTCATGTGTGATGCCCAGGGCATAATACTGAATGTGTGTGCTGGCTGCCTTGGAAGCTACCATGATTCCCATATCTGGCATCTGATGCAGATTCTAAGGCTCTTGCATCCCCTATATTGCCTTTTTTAGGCAAAGTTCAAAGGACAAAACCACCACCGTAACAGGTACAAGCATGCAAAATCTGAAGGTAATGCTACTAAATGCTAGAAGTCTAAACCTCAAAATGCACTCTCTCGAGGCACTCCTAAAAATGGAGAACATCGATATCTGTGCAGTAACTGAGACCTGGTTCAAGGCTCCAGAGAGCACCCCTGCAATACCAGGCTACAACTCTTACCACATTTTTCGGCCACCAAACCAGGACCGAAACACTAAAGGTGGAGGAGTGTCAATATTCACCAAGGATATTCACACCACCAGGCTAGTTGCCCAACACAATGCATCTGAAATTCTCCAGGTGCAACTAACACTAGGTAAGACTGCAATCCAAATTGTAGCTTGCTACAGATCCCCCACCATACCCCAAGATTCTCACTACACCTTTCTAAACATACTGGAAAATATTAAGATAGAACCAAACACCCTAATACTGGGTGATTTTAACTACCCTGCCATTAACTGGGAAAACTACTCGTGTACCAACACCTTTGCCTAATGGTTCTTGGAATTTATAAATTCCAATGCCCTGGATCAACTAATCCATAGTCCCATCAGGGGCTCAATATTCTAGACCTGGTCATTACCAACACGGGAAATCGATGCTCCACACCTATGGTCATCCCCTTGTTGGTCAGGTCTGACCATAAGCTAATCACCCTTAACATCCAGATCCCAACCCGACTCCCCAGTAAGGAAACCTCCATAAAAAACTTCTACAAAGCTAACTTCATACTACTCAAGTCAGAAGTGACAAACTTCATGACACCCATGCAGACAGGAACTGAAAGTTCAACTGCTGAATCCTACACTAAGTCACTGTACGAGCACATCCACTCATGCATGAATCGTGCCATCCAAAATAGAACCAAGGTGCTCTCATCCAAAAAAAGGAAGCCAATCTGGTGGTCCCCTGCCATAAACAAACTTTACAACAAAAGGAAGAAACTGTTGCAGAAAAGAGGAAAATCCCAGGATGCAAAAAACTCCCTTACAAGCCTCAGTAAGAAACTGAGATCCCTCATAAAATCCTCCAAAGCTAGTTACGAAAATAAAATTGCCAAAGATATATGTCAAGAATCTAAATGGCAATGCTCAGATCTGCTCTGAGCTAAAACAGAATGGCATTAAATATACTGATCCCAAGGATATTGCCAATATCCTGGCAGATCGATTCAGTGCCAACTTCACCCCCCCTCTCACCCCCTAAATGGCCCATCTCAATACCGGAAGATTGCCAAACTCTGGTAATAACGACCACACAGGTAAACGCACTCTCTAAAGCTAAGAATATAGCATCCGTGGGACCAGATGACATCCCAGCCTATGTACTACATGAACTACATAATGAACTGGCACCTCACCTAAGTGTCATGTTTAATCATAGCCTCACCTCAGCATTCGTGCCCATTGAGTGGCGCACAGCTACAGTTATTCCACTCCACAAGGGGGATCCACCTTGGAGCCCAGAAACTACTGTCCCATCAGTCTGACAAGCCTTATCTGCAAGGCCATGGAGCGTATTATCATGGAACTTATAAACAAAGACATTGGCAACCTTCAAACAATGGACCCCACCCAGTTTGGGGTCGTGAAGGGCTGATCTTGTCTCCTGAACCTGATTGACTTCTTCGAATCAGTCTCCAGAGCAATGGACAAGGGTAAGGTGGTCCACACAGCCTATCTCGACCTTGCCAAGGCCTTTGACACCATCCCCCACTCTGGAATCATAGATAAACTTACTAAACTGGGCACTAATCCCTACGTCACCCAATGGGTTACTAACTGGCTTACTGAAAGAACCCACACTGTAAAAGTAGCCGACTCCAAATCCAGCTCCAGACAAGTGACAAGTGGAGTACTTCAGGGTTCAGTCTTGGGACCACTCTTGTTTGGCATCTACTTCTCTGAAGTACAGGCCAACACTAAGGGACTCTGGCTAACAAAGTTCGCAGATGACTGCAAACTGGGAGCCATTATTGAATCCCCAAATTATGTGGATACTCTACAAAAGGGCCTTACAGAAACAGATGCTTGGTGCCAGAGCCATGGGCTCAAGCTCAATGCCAAGAAATGTATAGTTATTCCCTTTGGGAAAAAAACATGTATCCATGAATTACCATATAGGTGGCAGTACACTAAACACTGAAAGTGTGATAAGAGACTTAGGGACACAGGTGGACAGTGGTCTCACCTTCGATAACCACATCACCACAACAGTCAGGAAATCCTTCTATGTGGCACACCTCATCACTAAGGGCTTTTCATCCAGAAAAAAGGAGGTCATTGTCCCACTGTACTCATCCGTCATTAGACCCATTATAGAATACAACACCCCATTTGGTATGTACCTCTCAAGACATCTGCAACAACTGGAAAGGCCGCAGAAATACCTCACTAAAAGATTCACAGGCCTAAAGCAGATGCCCTATGCTGACCGCCTTAAAAAACTCCAGCTATACTCTGTCACATATCGCCTACTCAGAGGTGATCTCTGCTTAACATCCAAGGCCATGTCAAACCTAGAGCTGTTGGACATGCTACACTTAAAGAAATCCCAATCACTCAGAGCCACACGCTCCAGGGATCTAAACCTTGTCATCACAATAAACAAAACATGCTGGAGGGATAGGTTCCTGACCCAGAGACTCCCCAGACTCTGGAATAGATTGCCCATACATGTCAAGCAGAGTGCCTCTCTGGCCCTCTTCAAAACAAACCCTGATGATTGGATGGGAGAAAGGAAATTCTCCCCGGGGATCATGTCAGTTGCCCTGCTAGACAGGGGTCCAGGGAAGTAAATAGTGTGGGAAGAAATAGCCAGGGAATTGTTATGGCTAGGCTTGTATAGGCCCTAGGGCTGATAGCCTAGTACCAGCCTATGAACCTATATACCAGGCATTTACCAATGGGGACATCCCACATGGTCACCTAGTGGGGGATGCTGGCTATGCACTGGAGCCGTGGCTGATGACACCCATCAGAAATGCACACACACCTGAACAGGAACGCCATAATGAGGCACACGCACAAACACAAAATGTAATCGAGCGTGTGTTTGGGCTGCTCAAGTCATGGTTCCGGTGTCTGGACACATCTGGTGGCGCCTTGCAGTACACACCAACTACATGTACCCAAATTGTCATGGTATGTGCTATGCTACATAATATGATCCTGCGAAAACAGCTGCAGCAGGACCAGCATAGGCCTGGGCCAAATAACCCCCCACCATTGCCAAGGTCATCACAGGCAGAGCGTGACTTGGAGGAGGAACAACCTGAGCCTGCCCCAGTAGGCAGAAGGAGGCATGCCCAGTATGCTTTGGCCTTGGCAAAGAGGCAACGCATAGCACATACACTGGCTCAGTAGGAACCCAGGAAATTATACCTCTCTCTGACCCACACATATAGTAAAAGGGATGGCTAAGTTGACACTACCTGCTTCAAACATGTACAGGGAGTGTAGTATGTGCATCTGACATAGGCAGCCCTGCAGCACCACCTGAGGCATTATTGCCATGTGTCAAGCGATTTAAGGTAGTGCTAAACAGCATTTACCACCATGTAGTATATGCAAACAGAATACACACACCAACTAGTACAACTGTGGTCAGTGTTGATTAATATTGGGCAATGTCCAGCAAAGTTGGTGAATATACAGCAATGTCGGATAAGCCTGGTCTAAGTAGGGCATAGCAGAACAAAAGACAACATGCTCATATTTGCTTAACTGGCCCTTAAACAGTCTGGTCAGTATGGAAATATAAAGCAGTGATGGGCCTCGAACCCAGGATACTTTGCACCATAGTTAAAGTACTGAACCACTAAACCATGACAGCATTGCACTGTTCAGCCAGTATGAAGGGATTTTGATAAGTCTATGCAAAGTATCGCATGGAAACCCTGCAGGCACAGCATAATCCTTGTCGAGTTATGACACAAAGGTGAGTCCTGCAGTAAGAACAGAACTTGACTTCCAACACACACAGTATAAATGTTAATATTGGTCATGTTCACACACATCCAGAAATGTAGTGGACTTCAGATCGCAACATACTGAAAGGTCACACTGGGCATGTTCATACACTTGAATAAATGAGACATCTGTCAGGCAACAAAACATGGAAAGCCTGAACTGGGCATGCTCACACACTTAGGCCATGTCTGACTACAGCAGTGGGCCACACATATCTGGCAGTTGCATGTGTTAACCCAGGAACTTCACACTATCCAGCAATCCGCCCTATGCACACAGTTACATGACAACAGACACTTATTTAATATAGTGGAACCTTGTCATGATCAAACATGTTTCACAGATACCTAAGTTGTTCATAGAAACTGGGAAAGCAAAGACGATAAAGACCTGCAAACAGTATCAGCAATAAATATTGTACATCCCGAGCAGAAGCATAGGTTCAGAGGTCGATAGTAGGCTATCTGCCCTAGGGTATGTTTGGCTTTTGCAGCCCTGTCAGAGTACTACACTGTGCCAGTGAATAGTAGGTCACACAAGATAGCCCATGTACATTTAGGCTAGTGTGCCTCTGTGGTGCAGGGATACAGAAGATATCCCATGGGTAAACATACGATCACCCATACAGCCATCAAGATGTCCCCTGTAGGTGGTTAGTGGGTGGCTCTGCCTATGTGAAACTGTGATCACAATCTGGAGTGAGTGGAGGCCCTGGGATAAGAATCTGTCCCTCCAGCATGTCCTATTAACATCTGTGCTAATGTATATGTCCCTGGAGTGTGTAGCTACAAGGTAGTTGGATATCCCGAGGTGGATGGAGCATGTCCATTAATTCTGGGTGGGGTATTACTACAAACAACAGGCACACATCAGATCCGAGTAGGTGGTAAGCGACTGAGTAGAGCTGGAGTTACTGCATCTGAACTGTGCAGGTCATCTGTGTGAGTCCCTACATCTGCTTGGTGTGGAACATATAGGTTTATAGGTTCATAGGTAGATACTAGGGTATCTGCCCTAGGGCATTTATAAGCCTAGCCAGAGTGTATTTGGTGTCCACATCCCTATTAGATTA
Organism: Protopterus annectens; assembly: GCF_019279795.1. Lineage (NCBI taxonomy): Eukaryota > Metazoa > Chordata > Ceratodontiformes > Protopteridae > Protopterus > Protopterus annectens. The sequence continues at coordinate 1,073,565,002 of NC_056727.1, read as the reverse complement.
GTCTACTGTGCCTCTGTAAATTAGGTCACAGAAGGTACCCTTTAAGATTAGTTTGCTGTGCCTCTGTCTAGCAGGGACACAGAAGAGATCCCAGGGGTGAATTTGCGATTTCCCATCTGTGTGTCCAGATTTGGCTTGAAGAGGGTCAGCGAGGGGCTATGTCTAATATGAATTGGGATTCTATTCCAGAGTGAGGGGAGCCTCTGGGAAATGAATCTGTCCCTCCAGCATGTCCTTTTTATTCTTGTGCTGAGGTTTAAGTCCCTGGAGCATGTATCTCTAAGGGACTTGGATTTTTGAGATGGAGCATGTCCATTCATTCTCTCTTTGACATGGCTTTGTATGTCAGGCATAGATTGCCTCTGAGTAGGTGGTAAGCAACTGAGTAGAGCTGAAGTTTCCTTAGTTGAGCTGCATATGACATCTGTTTGTAGCCCATGATCCTCTTGGAGAGGTACTTTTGGGTCTCTCCAGGTGCTGCAGGTGTCGGGTAAGGTACATCCCAAAAGGGCCATTGTATTCAAGTATGGGGCTGATGACTGACGAGTAGAGGGGCACAATGACCTCCCTTGATGTAGATGCAAACCCTTTTGTGATAAGGTGGCATATATAGAAGGTCTTTGTAACCACTTTGGCAATGTGATTATCAAAGGAGTGATTACTATCTACATTGGTCCCCAAATCTCAAATTACTACTTCTGTACTTAATGGATTACCACTTATGTGGTAATTTGTGTGCTCCTTGTTTTTCACAAGGAGGATGACTATGCACTTTTTAGCATGTAGCTTGAGCTTGTGGCTCTGGCACCAAACATCCATCTCTGTGAGACCCTTCTGGAGGATGTTTATGTCAGCTGGAGAGTCGATTATGGCCCCCAGTTTGCAGTCATCTGCAAACCTTGTCAGCCATAATCCCCTTGTGTTAGCCTGAACCTCAGAGAAGTATATACCGAACCAGAGAGATCCCAGAACTGAGCCCTGTGGGATGCCACTTGTAACTGGTTTGTATTCGGACATGGCACCTGTGATTCTGACTATGTGGGTTCTATCCCTGAGCCAGTTTGCAACCCATCTTGTGATATAGGGGTTGATATTTAAGCTGTTAAGCTTATGTATGATTTCCGAGTGGGGTATTGTGTTGAACATTTTTGTGAGATCCAGGTAGGCTGTGTGGACTCCCTTGCCCTCATCCATAGCTTTGGTAACTGTTTCAAAGAAATCAATTAGGTTTAAGAGGCAAGATCTGCCCTTAACAAAGACGAATTGGGTAGAGTCCAGTGTCTGGAGGCTCCCAATGTCTTTGTTTATGAGTTCCATGATAATACGCTCCATAGCTGTACAAACCAGACTTGTCAGGCTTATGGGGTGATAGTTTCCAGGGTCTCTTGTGGCACCACCTTTGTGGAGTGGAACCACTGTAGCTGTACACCATTATTCGGGTACATATCCTGTAGTAAGGCTAAGTTTGAAGAGTGACTTAATTGAGGGTTCAGTTCTTCTTGGAGCTTGTGTAAGACACAGCCTGGGACACCGTCCGGTTCCATAGCTGCTGTGTTTTTTGCTTTGGCGAAGGCAGTCTTCACCTGTGCATCTGTGATGTCAGGGAGGTTACATTCAGTTGGGATAGGCATTTGTTCCTTTGTGGGTGAAGGGGGGGGGGGGGTTTGTGCTGAATCTGTCTGCCAGGATGTTGGCTGTCTGTAGTTTAGGTATATTTTTTACCATTATGCAACAATTCAGAGCATATCTGGGAGTTTCCACCCATATTATGGACATAACTAAAGAAGGACTTGTGATTATCTTTAGTGTCTAGAGCAATTTCCCTTTGGAAACTGGCCTTTGATGATTTTATGAGGTATCGAAGTTTCTTGCTAATACTGATCAGAGATGCCTTCCATTTTTGGGATTTTGCTCTGTCATGTAGTAGCTTCCTCCTTCTGTTGTATAGCTTATTTATGGCCGGGGTCCACCAAACAGGTCTCCTGTTTTTGGAGGAGTGAGTCTTCATTTTATTTGGGATAGCACGATCCATGCATTCCTGCAGGTGCTCATAGAATGCATTTGTAAAGGATTCTGCGGATTGGCCTGCATTACCCTCTGGCCCGTGGGCTTTGAAGGATTCCACCTCAGTCTTGAGAAGTGCAAAGTTGGCATTTGAGAAATTCTATACAGTGATTTCCTTGGCTGGGGGTGGGGACGGGATATGGATGTCCATGGAAATCTGTTAATGGTCTGATCTTACCAATGAGGGGTTTACCTCTGGTGTGGAACATAGAGACCCCATGTTGGTGATGACCAGGTTCAATATGTTGTTCCCACTTGTGGGAGTGGTGACCAGTTGTTCCATCGCATTACAGTTTATAACTTCAAGGAACCATTGGGTGAGTGTGTTTGGGCATGAGTAGTTGTTGCAGTCAATGCTTGGGTAGTTGAAGTCATCCAATAACATAGTTTTAGGAGAGACCTTGATATTCTCCAGTGTTCTCAGGAATGCCAAGTGGGGTTCCTGTAATAGGGAGGGTGTTCTGTAGCAGGCTAAAAACTGAAAGGCAGTTTGGCCCACTGTTTGTTGCACATGGATGGTTTCTGATGCTTTGTGCAGTGCCACTAACCTGGAGGTGTAGGTATCTTTGATGAATATAGATACTACCCCTCCTTTTGTGCTTTGGTCCGAGCTTTGTGTGTGAAACGCATGGTATGAGTTATAACCTGGTAGTGCTGGGGTGCTCTCAGGAGCCTTGAACCAGGTTTCTGTTACTGCACAGACATCAATATTCTCCATACTGAGGAGAGCCTCATGTGGGTGCATCTTGAGGTTTAGACGTCTGGCATTGAGTAGCATTACCTTTAGATTTTGTATCCTTGGGTTGTCTATGGAGGTGTGTTTGTCCTTTGAGCTTCACCTAAAAAGTGCACTATGGGGGTAGCAAGAGGCATGGCCAGTATACGAAAGCCTAAGGGTGACAGGTGCAAGCCGTCCCTAGTGAAGCAACGTGGCTTGTCAGGCATGTCATCCCAGGTTGACAGACACTGGATCCCCATTGAATGACACCAATACTGTAGACAATTGTTGAAACTGATGAAACTGATCATGTTGTCTTTATACTCTGGCATCATTCCTGGTGAGGGCAAGATGCTACCCAAGGTCAGGGTCATACCAGCCTGGGCTACATGATCAGAGAGCTGCTCTATGTCTCATTTCTTGTAGTCCAGGGAGGTACGTCTCATGTCATTCACACCTGCATGGACAATGATGGAGTCATACTTGTACCTGTTTGGAGTGACCTGAGTGCTTGCGTTATGTGGTGGATCCTGCTACCTGACAGGCAGCTTACAGTGACCTTCTCCTTGTTCAGTCAGTTGAGTGGGATGTCAGTGTGCCAGACAATAGAGTCCCCTATAACAAGTATATTTGGTGTGTTGTTTGGCCTTAAGGGCTGTGACTGTGAGGCACACTGATTTTGGGAGATATGTGATTCGTGGGTATTGTTGAGGGGTGGCTGTTGCTTGGGTATTTGTGGTCAGTACAGTTGCTGCAGGTGTTGGTTAAGGTACACCCCAAAGGTGGCATTGTAACCAAGCACGGTTGTTATTAGTATAGGGGCACAATGACATCACTCATTCTAGATGTGAAACCATATGGGATAAGGTTGCTTATATAGAAGGTCTGTCCAACCACTGTGGCAACGTGAATGTCAAAGGCGACAGTACGAACAAGTCATGTCCCCAATCACCTAACAACACCTACCATATGTAATGGAGTACTACCTATGTGTTAATGTGTGGGCATGTTGTTATTCCCAAAGGGGATGACTATGTAACTAATGGCATTTAGCTGTAGGACATGGCTCAGGCACCAGTCATCCATCTCTGTGAGACCCTGTTGGAGTATGCATGTGGCAGCTGGAGAGATGATCATGGCACCCAGTAGGCAGCCATGTGTGAACAAGGTCAGCCATGTTCCCCCTGTGGTAACCTGTACATCAGACAAATATATACTGAACAAGAGAGGTCCCAGGACCGACCCGTGTGGGATGCCATGTGTAACTGGTGTATAGTCAGACATGGCATCTGCAATTCTGACCATGTGGGTGCTATCCCTGATCCAGGTAGCAATCCATCATGTGAGATATGTATCCATATCGATGCTGGTGAGCCTATGCATAATGGCCCAGTGGGTTATTGTGTGGAAGGGTTTAGCAAGCTTCAGGTAGGCTGCGTGTACAACTGTCCCTATGTTGATGGACCTGTTAACTGTCAAAATAATACAAACATGTTCAAGAGGCATGATCTGCCCACAACAATGTTGAAATGTGTAGGACACAGTATCTGTAGTTTCCTGATGTCTATGTGTAAGAGTCCCATGACAATACACTCCATAGCTTTGCATAACAGGATAGTTAGGCTTATAGGACAATATTGTCTGTGGTCCGTTCTGGCACCAACTATATGGAATGGGAACACTGTTGCTGTATGCCATTCCGTTGGTGCATATCCTGTAGTAACTCCAATATTGCACAGTGATGTATTGTGAGGGTTACGTCTGTCATGAAGCTTGTGTAAGATGCAGGCCAGGACACCAACTGGTCACACTGATGCTGTAATGTATGCTTTGGGGAGGGCAGCACTCACCTGTTACTGTGTGGTGTCAGGGAGGTTACACTCTGTTGGGATGGATAGTTGCTCCCTAGGGGGGATGGGGGGAGACATCTGCACTGAACCTGTTTGCCAGGATGTTGGCTATGCCAGTGGGTTCAGGGTAAGTGTAGTCAGTATGCAGTAACTCACAGCATATCAGTGAGTGTCCACCAGGTTCCTGACCTAACTGACGGAGGCCTTGTGATAGTCCTACTTGTCTGGTGCAATTGTCCATGAGAAGAAGACCTTAGATAAGTACATGAGTGATCATAGCTGTCTGCTAGTACAGATCACAGATGTTTTCCCCATCTGGGATTGTGCTCTATCATGTAGTAGCTTCCTCCTGACATTGTACAGCTCATTAATGGCTGGTGTCTACCAGACAGGTCCCCTGCCATTGGAGGAGTGAGTCTTTTTGTTATTTGGGGTAGCACAATCCAAGCAGTCCACTAGGAGTCCATATAATGTGTATGTAAAGGATTCAGCTGTCGGAACTGTATTTCACACTGTCTCAAGCTCTCTGAAGGATACCACCTTGCTTTGGTGAAGTGAGACGTCAGCTCATCAGAAGTTCACCAAGATTACCCAGGATGGGTGTGTGGAGTGTATATGTATGTCCAGTGAGATAGAGTTATGTTCCAACCTTACCAATGAGGGGTATATTGCTGGTGTGTAACATAGAGTCCCCATGTTGGTGATGATCAGGTCCAATATGTATTCCCCCTTGTGGCTGTGGTGACTGGTTGTGCCATAGCATATGAATGTACAAATTGTAGTGACTGTAGGGCGAGGTTGTTGAGGCTTGAGTAGTATCCCCAGTCAATATTCATGTATCTGATGTCACCCAATATAATGGTGTTTGTGGAGACCATCATATCCCCCACTGTTCCCAGGAAAACTGAGTGTGGTTCCTGAGTATGGGAGGGTGGTCTGTAGTAGGCAACAAACTGAAAGGCAGTTTCGAACAATGGTAGTTGTATATGTATGGTCTGTGATGCTTACTGCAGTGCCACTAACCTGGAGGTGTGTGTATCTGTGATGTATAGGGATACACCCCCTAGTTGTGTTGTCTGTTCCAAGTCCTGTGGTCAGAAAGCATGGTATGCAACATAACCTGGTAGTGCTGGTGTGCATATGTGACCGTGAACTAGGCATCTGTTAGTGCACATATATTGCTATCCCCCATACTGAGGGGAGTCCTGAGTGGCCGCAATATGAGGGTAACACATCTGGTGTTGAGCAGCATTACCCTTAGTGTTATTTAACCTGTAATGTCTATGTAGGTGGGTTTGTCTTTTGAGCCCTGCTCAACAAATGCACTATGGTGGTAGCAAGAGCCTTAGCCAACATTCAAAGGTCCAAGGGTGACAGGTGCAAGCTGTCCATAGTGAAGCTACGTGGCATGTTGAGCATGTCACCACAGGCTGACAGACACTGTATCCCCTATTAATGACACCAATCTGTTAGCCAAGTGTTAAACGTGATATGTTTGTCTGTATACTGTGACATCATACTTGGTTGGTGTAAGATGCTAGACAAGGTCAGGGTCATACTGGCCTGGGCTACATGATGACACTTCCTCCAGGTACCATATCATGTGGTCCAGGGAGTAACATCTGAGGTTTTATGCACCGGCATGGGCAAAAGATGGTGCCAGTCCTGTACTTGCTTTGTAGTGTCCTGACTGCATGTGTTATGTGGCAGATCCTGGCACACGACAGACAGCACAAAGGGACTATTCCCTTGTATGGGCTGGCGAGTGGTACGTCAGTGTGTCTGACAATAAGTGTCACCTATCACAAGTGTATTATGTGTGTTGTGTAGCCCGAAGGCAAGTGACTGTGTGGCACACTGACATTGTGAACTATGTGAGATGTGGGAATTGTAGTGGGGTAGCAGTTGTGTGTGTGCCTGCTGTGGAGGTCTCTGCTGCTTAGGCAGAGTTCATTTACAGCATCCAAGTATGTGTATGTGCGATAATGTGGTATGAGTGCTGTCGCCAGAGGATATGTGAGACTGATATGTGGTGTGTGTGGTTATCTTCACCACCTGATAGACTATGCCAGTCATGAGTCGAGAGAGTTCAGAACCCTGTATGTCTCTATAGGTGCATCTCACACATATATCTGTTTTTTTTGTGAGGAGGAGAGTCTTGTCTGTGTACATGAGGCAGATGTGACGTTGTGTCTACATCACAATATTCACCAGCTAGAATGGAGAGTGCACACAAAGCCGACCCCTGGACATGCTGGGATATCATCATGACATACTCTGTAGCCAGATGACAAAGGATCAGTAGGGTGTTAAGTGTGTAAAGGAGTATAACAGGGATTAGTGCTCAGGTTTGTTGGTGTTCTGTAAAGAGTAGCTGAGAAGGAGTCCAGACTGAATCATGACACCTCCTTCAGCTATGTCATATATAGCAATGTACACACATATATGTCATGAGTCAGGGTCAACTGTACATGACTGACAATGCTGACATCCAGACAGACAGACCCATATATACATACCCACCTCCCACTAACAATAGCCTAGATCATCATACCAGGAGATATCACATGTAGAATGGATGAACAGCTACCCCAATGCTAAAAGCATGGCATCAAGTGGACTACATTGATTCCCAATATGTGTCATCCATAAACTACAGAACAAACAGATCCTGCACCTGAACAGTCAGCTGAACCTCTCCCCCTACACAGGATGTGGAACCGTTGAATGTGTTACAGCAACATATGGCACTCCACACAAGTGTTGGTGCACAACACACCATGTGATGTACAGTCCAGTATGCCTATGAAGTATGATCTGCAAGCCATGGAGTCCATCATGGTTGAAGTCATAAACCAAGCTATTGGAAGCTGACATACACACAACCCTACTGACCATGGTATGTTCATGTGCGGGTCATGCTTCCCAAACATGCTAGACTGTTTGCAAGGCAGCCACATAGGACACACATCACTGAACACAGCTACACATGTCTCACATACACTTTGAATAGCCCTTTATCAACATCCCAGACACATGTAGTACCCACAAAACCAACAAGCTGTGCATAAATATGTGTTTACATATGAAGGAATGTCGATGTGTCCACAGATAGATCACACAAGGTAAGGATTATGAGTTCCTGTTCCAGCTGTTGACACCTGACGACCCACATGGACCATTCCTGGAATGGCATAAAACAAAGTATACACACATTACCATGTCCAATCTGATGATGTCACCACCCTAGAAATACAGATGGAGAAAGGAAACCACCCAGTAAAGCAAATAGCGTGCTGTGCTAATGCGTTTCTCTCTAGTATCATAACCTAGTTAGGTAGGGGTTTGAATCCTGCAAATGCTGCCTGTGTGTGTGGGGGGTGTGTGTATGTGTGTGCAATCCTCTTCGAAAGTTGTGGCCTTTTTGAAGACTGGGAAAACACACCACAGATGTACATTCCTCTTTGGAAAGACTGATGATGTCACCACCCTAGAAATACAGACGGAGAAGGGAAACCACCCAGTAAAGCAAATAGCTTGCTGGGCTAATGCGTCTCTTTTTAGTATTATAACCTAGTTAGGTAGGGGTTTGAATCCTGCAAATGCTGACTGGGGGGGATGTGTGTGCAATTCTCTTTGAAAGGAGTGGCCTTTTTGAAGACTGGGAAAACACACCACAGATGTACATTCCTCTTTGGAAAGACTGATGATGTAACCACCTAGAAATACAGATAGAGAAGGAAAACCACCTGGTAAAGCAAAGAGCGCGCTGCGCTAATGCATCTCTCTCTCTCTAGTATCAAAACATAGTTAGGTAAGTGTTTGAATCCTGCAAATGCTGACTATGTGTGTGTCACTCTTGGTCAATGCGGTGTGGGTCTTGCTTTTACTATGTTATGGCATATTATGATTACAACAGTAAGTGCATTGCACACATCAGGTATATGTGTTGCAAATATATATGTGTACATGTTCCCTTAATCAGTACATAGGTGTGAAGCCTGCATACTACATGAATACATTTGTTGCCATTGACAGGTTGTGCCGCAGCTTCTCAGATCGTAGGTCACATATGTATGTATGTATGTGACAGGCCCATCCACTGTCGTGATCCGTGGCCAAGGTCATCTGTGCCACACACACCCATGACAGTTACTTTACAGTAGTGTGAGTGAGGGTATATGCCTGGGGTATATGTCAGGCATGTTCATACACAACCACGACTGCGAATAATGGATAGTCTTTATAGGTGTACAAATGCCTTGTGTATATGCAGCCAGGCCTCCAATGTCTCATGTGACACACCTTGGGACTCCACAATACCTATGGATATGTGGATACCAAGGGACACATGACATAACATGAGGCTGTATGTACACATTGGTACCCAACATACATGTTGAGGGCTACCACCTATATGGTACTGACGGGATAGTAAGTGTAGTACATGTGGATGACTATGCCATAGTCGGCTTACTGTTATACAACATGTATCACATGACAGGCATCTGTCTGTATGATACCCTTGTGTAGGATATGTGTCCCATCCAGGGAATGGATTGTAGGCCACTGCATGCATTACCAGATGTGGATGGACACATCCCTAGTGTGTTTGCATGTACCTAAGGGGGCTATATGCCAAACAGGTGTGGACACAGGAATGGGTGGTGGTAATTACCACTGGTTAGTGTTATAGTGTAGCACCGGAAGGATACAACTGTTACTGAGTTCCTTATGACTGTGTGTCATTTGTCAGGACAACATCCAATGATTGCTTATAGTCATGCTGTTGAGGTTATGTATACTACCAGACTACAATTCATTGACAGATACTAACAGTATCACCCACAGCATGGTGTCTACCCATGTCATACACACATGTCTACCCATGTTAGTACATAACTGTAGTAGAATGCATACTGGCCATTGAAAGATACTGTGATATGTTCACTATGTGTACAACAGGGTATGCCACATGTCCCATGTGTCCACTATGCATGTACATACAGACAGTGGGCACCCACCATGTTCACAGATGTACACCTGCTAATCTGTACTGCACACATCACACACATACTGTCCACTCACTAACACATGCTGGAAACACATTACACGTCAGCCAAGTGGCACATGGGTGGACAATACATAGTCAGACCTAACAGTGGTGTAAACCATGCTACATTGACAATCAGAGCTTTGATGAATAATGTCTGCTGAGATATACCTACAAGGATGTCATTACACTTTCCTGTTGACAACTTGCTAATATTGCTACACTGCTGTATTGTCACCCTGTACATCAGCACCATGTTAGCCTGTTCCTCCATCAATGTTACAGATGACAGGAGGTGACACAGGTATCATCATATGCACAGGGTGTTTTGTTGTTTGCCAGATCCTGACATTGGCCCATCCAATCGACATGTCTGTGTGTGTGTGTGTGTGTGTGTGTGTGTGTGTGTGTGTGTGTGTGTGAGGGACAAGAGTACAGCATGCGCCAATGTTGATGTAATGTGTGTGTGTGTGAGCCCTAGTTGTTTGGTTAATGTGTGTGTACCTGCATGCACACAGCTCCACCATGTGGCTGCCATATACAGTAGTTTGTGGGACAGCCACAGACTGTACCTGCTAGGCCGTACATATTACTGTCTCCGGCCACAGACACAGTACCTGTGCCTGGCAGGGGTGCTACGGACAGTATCGGGTACCACCCCTGACTGAGTACTGTCCTCAGAGGCAGAGGTGGGACGACTGGACCCATGTCCCTGCTGGGAATGGCCAGAGCCACATGCACATGGTCTACTGGGAAGGTCAATGGACAGGCCAGCCCCAGCATTGCGGGGGCTGGTACTGCCACTATGGGAGCAGCTGTGAACTGGGGACCATCTGCGACCACTGCCAGCTGTTGCTGGCATGAGTCCGCGTCGATGTTGCAACCATCCCGCACGGTCCTGGCTCATGGATGACATATTGTGGAGGGCATCTAATGTCTCCACCCAACATCTATCAACAACCTCGGTGTACGTCCGGATGGCACCGGCAAAGTCACGGATGCTGTCATTGATATCGATGTAATGTGCCCTTTGCGCCCTAAGTCCCTGCCTGGTGTACCATTCCATACATGCCTGAGCCTGCGTTACAGCCCAGGACATACTGGACGTCGTAAGACCAGTGAGGGCATGCCTGCCAGGGGCAATATGACCAGCGGTGCTCCCCTGAGAACCCCTGGACCTCGGCCTATGTGGTACCATTCCAGGAATACGGCTATGGCTGCTGTGAGGGGATGCAAGTTCCATGGGTACCACACTCTCCTGGTCAGTGCCAACTGTATGCTGTCCCTCGCCTATGGCCATTGGTGGTGAGGAATGTATTGGCAGTATGAGTGTGCACATAGATGGGGTTGAACGCTGTGTACTGTCGATTGGTGGACCAATGACAGACCCTGTCAAACCTCCCTGTGTCAAAATACATGTCTCATCATCAGCACTATTTGTGGCAGTGGCTTCAGGTTCCCTGCTGCATTCAGCCAGCCGTAACTCAGCACCTGTGAGAAGAAGAAGACTGGAAACACACTTTACGGTCTACACATGAACACTTGAACACATGCACACATGCACACATGTGCACATGCGCACATGCACATGTGCACATGCGCACATGCGCACATGCACACATGCACACATGCACACATGAACAGTAATACACTCCTCACTACAGCACATACACACACACACCAGCAATCCAACACATACTCTATAGTGGGTGAAGGTGGGTGTCAGTATCACTAGGTAAACAGTCACCACACACGTGTCAGCATGCAGAATATGTGTTGCACAAGACCATACAGTGCAAGTGTAGATGCCCCAATGTAATGGCAGTATACATGGCTTTGTTGCAACTGTGTTGTTGTTCAGTGATTGGCTACACCCTGGAATACAATTTGTACATGGACACAACATTGCTGTGCAGGTATTATCAGCTCTGCAATGCCCTGTGCACCATCACTCACATGTATACATGCCATGGCTGCATGTGTTATCTGTGTGACACATAGATATCAATGTCTGAGTACAGTGTCTGTGTCCAAAGCAGATAATAATGGGCACAGGTGTAGCACATGCATGCTATGTACACACACAAGACGATTGCTGCATGTTGACATGAAGGTATCCCAATGCTCTAAATGGCCAGTGTACAGTGGTTATGGTGAGTGTGGGACATATTGCAGATATGTTGGTGCCACACATGGCATGTCATGCTACACGACTGCAACATTAAACACCACACATACCCAATGTGTGTCAAGTGACCTATACACCCACTAGCATTCCAGGACATATATGTGACACTTTGTTTGGATGGTGACTGCTGTGTATATTGTGTATACTGGCATATGTAAGCACACACACAACATGCTATGCATATTGTTTATAGGTGCATATGTTTGCACCCGCACAACATTGAGGTGCAAAGCAATGACTGCTATGAGTAGTACTGTGGTCACTGTAACTGGATGGGATGTAGTACCCTGTGCCATCATCAGCATGCATCCTGTGGTCACTCACAGCTACTAATGTATGCTAGACCACCGCCTAGCATGCTGTACCTGAACTGCAGTGCCGTGGCTATGTTCACAATTATACAGACACCTTGTACACGGCTGTGTGAGGTGACCAATAGGGAGCATTGCCAAACTTGACTGTGTTATGTGTTGCAGAGTGTTGCACACACCCATGATAGGACTCTACCCCTGAGGTACAGCATGTGTGTGTGCAAGACATGTGGGATACTGACATGTGACTTTACAGCGGGTGTGATGGGAAATGCATGTTTTCGTGTACTGCATATGATAAACGTGGTCTGTTGTGTACAGCTGTAGCAACTATGCATATCTAAGGTGCAGTACAGTGTTGCCACACTTGTTTCTGCTGCACTGTGCAGTGTATGTGCTTGAGGCAGCTACTGACTTTAATGAGATGATTAATGTCTCACAGCAAACATGGACAGCATGCATTATGCGTAGGTATGTTACGTGTACATGGCCTACACCTCACCTATGTATGCACATTTAATTACCAATATTAAAGTGTTAACACACTCACCAGTATGTACCGTCTGCCCTGCTGTCACACCAGAGGGACCTACAAGAATATGACACAGTTTATCAGTGGCCACAACTGTGGCATATCTGCCGTGAGTGAGTGTGCTTTTCTACAGTGGAACAACAGTCAACAGTCACAGGTGTGGAGATACTATTCCAAATATCAGTATTGCACATGAGAGGCAGCACAACTGCTAAACACACAGTACACATCTCACATAAGCATATTCTAACAATACAGGTAACAGTAGTCTACAGCTAGGACATATTACCTGCACGCTCCATGTTGTCTTGCTGGGTAGCTCCGGCCTCCATGATGACACATGCATGATGTTGCTGCTGCTGTAGGCCAGGAGCCACCATGCTTAGGAGCAGCTCCTCCACTCTGGTGAGGGGGGATGTATGGGTGCCCCACCACCTGTGGCAAGCTGTTGCCTATGGATATCAGATGCATGCTGCTGGACATGTCTGATTAAATCACTGCAGTGATGGCGTACCTGCTCATATGTCCGGTTATGCATGCCTATGTCATTTACCCGACTAACAAGATCTTGCCACAGTGCAGTGCGCTCATGCTGGTGCTGGCTGGCCCTGGAAAAAAGCAGTGCATAGTTCTGATACAGGCTGGCCTGTATGAACTCCTCCTCTGCAGCTGTATACACAGGATTGCGGTGATAAGCCATAACTCTGGAAGACAATTAAACAATATGTGTGAGCAAGTCATGTGGCACACTTAACATTATGAAGTACAGATATCACTTAACTGCCAGATATAGCATCTGTCTATCAGAGGATACACACATTCAGTACCACATATCAGTGCTCAACCCACAACTGCCTGACAGTGGCTGCCGCACTCCATACAACAAACCAGTATACACCAGTACTCGACACACTGTATTGGATACAATGCACGACCTCACACTGGTGGTATATATCAAGCTAATGCATGATGAATATTGTCATCCAATGCAATGAATGTAATGTACAGTTACAGTAGTAACAGTAAACCACCCTAGTCTTTGATGCCATACCCCTACCTAACATATGTGCACGGTTGTTAATATAGCTGGCATACTGCTGTAACAGAGTATACATGTTGCTAGGTACACACACACATACCCTGTAACACACATGTGATTGCAGCCATGGTACAGGCATCATTACACACACATTAGACATACATACAATACACAAATGTATGTCAACACAGATGATGAGCATTACCTGTGTACCTTATAGTACTGTGTACCCCTACTTACAGATACCTATGCCTGAGGAATGTGATCTGTGCAGTCAACAGGAAACACACAAGACAGTGATACCAGGAAATGTGAACATACACCATACTGTGGTGTTTAGGCCTACAGCTTCAGGTAGTACAACAGTTCATATGTGACCTGGATTCACCAGCAGTACCACTTACTGAGCATACATGTATTGCTACAGCCTACAATGGGAAACCACTATCATACACAAGGTACTACGTCACAACATATGCCATCCTACTATGTCTGCATCCCAATAACTGACACATCTTTCTCTGCCCTCACACCTAGGACACAAACTACTATGACATACACAACCTCACGCTAAGCTATTGCACCTTTACAGACCTTGCACACAGTCACTATCACACTCATTCCACCTCACATAGCTGGTATTGCACTGAGTACATGTGTGTGCGCATTTTATCATAGGTAGCTACTACACTATTGGCCCGGGGCCTACAGCAGCCTAGCCATATGCTACCCTGCCATTTGACACACATGTAATGTGACTACACTTGCTCCTGTCAAACGGATAAACAGAGGTGACTCCCAGGGCATATTACCTATATCCATAACATTCAGCAGGGGTATGTATGACATCTACTAATGAGGAGCCATGTTTATTAATGCTGGGTAGTTTAGTCCAGAGTATGGCATATTTGTGTATAGGAACCTGTACCTCCAGCATGTGCTGTTTAGTGCGTTGACAAGGATTAGGACCTAGGTCATGTAGACTGGAGGGATTGTGAGGTGTTGTCATGGTGGTTGGCCGACTGCTATGGGTGTGACATACCTCTGTATGTCCGGAAGTGGTGACCTCTGTGTATGACATAAGCAATGCACTCTGGCTGTGGTTTTGTGAGTCAGTCTGCATAGGGCATGCATTTGGGGCAGTGTCACTCTTTGTTAGGTATGTCTGTGGCCTTTCCACTTGCTGTGGTTGTCATGTGAGGTACATACCACATGGGGCATTGTGAGGAGTAGGGGGTACACTGACCTATATTTCCCTAGATGGCACACCTTTTGTGATGACATGTACCACGTAGAGGGATTACAAGACTAGTGTGGAACTGTGATTTTCAGAGGGGAGGCTACTGTACACCGTGTCCCATGTTCCCTTCTGACAGCTTTAGTGTTGGGCAGGCAACCACATATCTGGTAGTTAGTGTGTAAAGTGTTTTGGAATGGGGTATGGTACTGCAGTATCAACACTGGTGTTCAGTCAATGCGTTGGTCACCAGGCACCTGTTGCAGTACGTCTGACCTCATGTCTCCCTCTCTCACTCTACACATATATATATATATATATATATATATATATATCAAAAGCAAGAATTACTAAGTCCCAGAACAGTCAAAATTGCTGAAGAATCCCAAAGTGGAAGCAGTCTGTAGCAGAAATAAAAGTGTAACCACTATGTTGAACTTCAAAGACTAGTTACACATAAAATAGCTAAAGTTGAAGATTTTATTCACAGAAAGGTAAGCGCTTTCGCAGAGCACAGCACTCTGCTTCATCAGACAAAAAGTGAAACAAGAAACCACTATTTAAGGCTCTCATTCAAATGACATCATCAAGACTTTGCATAATTAATTATTTAAAGAGATATGTATCAAAACTTAAAAACTTTTTAAAACCTTACATAAACAAGTATCATGTTTAAAATTCATGTACATGACATAGAATATGAATTCATGTAAAAGACAATAGCAGAAATATATTAAAATAGAATGAAATAATTAGAGTAGAAACAGCAAAATGCCAACAAGCTTCTCTGTTCACCAGTGAGAGTGGGGAGCTTTGAGCAGCCTATCTGTCCCTAGAGGAGTGGTCTCAGCCCAGTAACTAGTAGCTTATTGGCCATTTTGGACCATTTCCTATCTCTTTCAAACTCCCTGCCTTAAAACCCACTTTAGAGCAGTTTTGCACTTGTATCAGACTCAGCACAGCTCCTCGTGGTGTCCTGCAGAGTTCTACAAGCAGCAGAGAGGGAAAGAGAGACTTTAAAATATTATAAGTATATTTTTCTGTTGTTTTGTGAAAAAAACAAAACAAAAATCATTGTTTTCCGCTTTTTCTGAACTAGAGCAGTCCATTTTCAGATCTTGCTGAATTCTAGGCTGTGTTATAGTTCCTGTGTTTCCCATCTCCTTACTTGGATAGGAGGAAGCTTCTCTGTTCACCAGTGAGAGTGGGGAGCTTTGAGCAGCCTATCTGGCCCTAGAGGAGTGGTCTCAGCCCAGTAACTAGAAACTTATTGGCCATTTTGGGCCATTTCCTATCTCTTTCAAACTCCCTGCCTTAAAACCCACTTTAGAGCAGTTTTGCGCTTGTATCAGACTCAGCACAGCTCCTCGTGGTGTCCTGCAGAGTTCTACAAGTAGCAGAGAGCGAAAGACAGACTTTAAGAGATTATAAGTATATTTTTCCTGCCTTCCTACCTGCAACTGTATATTCTCACCAAAAAGCGAGTTTTTAACTATCTGAGATCTGTAAAGCATTGTTTTCTGCATTTTTGTGTTTACAGTTCTAAAGTCATTTTTTTGCCTTGTTTAATTGTTGTAGGCTACACACTCAAGTGCACTGGCCAATTTAATGCATTTACAGTGTTCTTCTGCATAGTTTCTGTTGTTTTGTGAAAAAAACCCCAAAAAAAACCCCCAAAAAATATCCTTGTTTCCCGCCTTTTCTGAGCTAGAGTAGTCCAGTTTTCAGATCTTGCAGAATTCTAGGCTGTGTTATAGTTCCTGTGTTGCCCATATCCTTACTTGGATAGGAGTAAGCTTCTCTGTTCACCAGTGAGAGTGGGGAGCTTTGAGCAGCCTATCTGTCCCTAGAGGAGTGGTCTCAGCCCAGTAACTAGTAGCTTATTGGCCATTTTGGGCCATTTCCTATCTCTTTCAAACTCCCTGCCTTAAAACCCGCTTTAGCGCAGTTTTGTGCTTGTATCAGACTCAGCACAGCTCCTCGTGGTGTCCTGCAGAGTTCTACAAGCAGCAGAGAGTGAAAGAGAGACTTTAAAAGATTATAAGTATATTTTTTCCTGCCTTCCTACCTGCAACTGTATATTCTCGCCGAAAAGCGAGGTTTCTAACTATCTGAGATCTGTAAAGCATTGTTTTCTGCATTTTTGTGTTTGCACTTTTAAAGTCGTTTTTTGCCTTGTTTAATTGTTGCAGGCTACACACTCAAGTGCGCTAGCCAATTTAATGCATTTACAGTGCTCTTCTGCCTAGTTTCTGTTGTTTTGTGAAAAAAAAAAAAAAAAAAAAACAAAAAACTTGTTTCCAGGCTTTTATGAACTACAGTAGTCCAGTTTTCAGATCTTGTGAATTCTAGGCTGTGTTATAGTTCCTGTGTTGCCCATATCCTTACTTGGATAGGAGGAAGCTTCTCTGTTCACCAGTGAGAGTGGGGAGCTTTGAGCAGCCTATCTGTCCCTAGAGGAGTGGTCTCAGCCCAGTAACTAGTAGCTTATTGGCCATTTTGGACCATTTCCTATCTCTTTCAAACTCCCTGCCTTAAAACCCACTTTAGCGCAGTTTTGCACTTATATCAGACTCAGCACAGCTCCTCGTGGTGTCCTGCAGAGTTCTACAAGCAGCAGAGAGGGAAAGAGAGACTTTAAAATATTATAAGTATATTTTTCCTGCCTTCCTACCTGCGACTGTATTTTCTCACCGAAAAGTGAGTTTTCTAACTATCTGAGATCTGTAAAGCATTGTTTTCTGCATTTTTGTGTTTACACTTCTAAAGTCATTTTTTGCCTTGTTTAAATGTTGTAGGCTACACACTCAAGTGCACTAGCCAATTTAATGCATTTACAGTGTTCTTCTGCCTAGTTTCTGTTGTTTTGTGAAAAAAAAACAAAAAAAAAATCCTTGTTTCCCGCTTTTTCTGAACTAGAGTAGTCCATTTTCAGATCTTGCTGAATTCTAGGCTGTGTTATAGTTCCTGTATTTCCCATCTACTTACTTGGATAGGAGGAAGCTTCTCTGTTCACCAGTGAGAGTGGGTAGCTTTGAGCAGCCTATCTGTCCCTAGAGGAGTGGTCTCAGCCCAGTAACTAGTAGCTTATTGGCCATTTTGGGCCATTTCCTATCTCTTTCAAACTCCCTGCCTTAAAACCCACTTTAGCGCAGTTTTGCGCTTGTATCAGACTCAGCACAGCTCCTCGTGGTGTCCTGCAGAGTTCTACAAGCAGCAGAGAGTGAAAGAGAGACTTTAAAAGATTATAAGTATATTTTTTCCTGCCTTCCTACCTGCAACTGTATATTCTCGCCGAAAAGTGAGTTTTCTAACTATCTGAGATCTGTAAAGCATTGTTTTCTGCATTTTTGTGTTTGCACTTCTAAAGTCTTTTTTTGCCTTGTTTAATTGTTGTAGGCTACACACTCAAGTGCGCTAGCCAATTTAATGCATTTACAGTGTTTTACTGCCTAATTTCTGTTGTTTTGTGGAAAAAAACAAAAACAAAAAAAAAAAAAACAAAACAAATATCCTTGTTTCCTGCCTTTTCTGAGCTAGAGTAGTCCAGTTTTCAGATCTTGCTGAATTCTAGGCTGTTATAGTTCCTGTGTTGCCCAGTTTTGCATTTGTATTAGACTCAGCACAGCTCCTCGCGGTGTCCTGCAGAGTACAAGCCGCAGAGAGTGAAAAAGAGACTTTAAAAGATTAGAAATATATTTTTTCGTGCCTTCCTACCTGCGACTGTATATTCTCGCCGAAAAGCAAGTTTTCTAACTATCTGAGATCTGTTAAGCATTGTTTTCTGCATTTTTGTGTTTGCTCTTCTAAAGTAGTTTATTTGCCTTTTTTAATTGTTGTAGGCTACACACTCAAGTGCACTAGCCAATTTAATGCATTTACAGTGTTTTTCTAACTAGTTTCTGCTGTTTTTCGAAAAAAAAAAAAAATCCTTGTTTCCCGCCTTTTCTGAACTAGAGTAGTCCAGTTTTCAGATATTGTTGAATTCCAGGCTGTGTTATAGTTCCTGTGTTGTCCATATCCTTACTTGGATAGGAGGAAGCTTCTCTGTTCACCAGTGAGAGTGGGGAGCTTTGAGCACCCTATCTGTCCCTAGAGGAGAGGTCTCAGCCCAGTAACTAGTAGCTTATTGGCCATTTTGGGCCATTTCCTATCTCTTTCAAACTCCCTGCATTAAAACCCGCTTCAGTGCAGTTTTGCGCTTGTATTAGACTCAGCACAGCTCCTCGTGGTGTCCTACAGAGTTCTACAAGCAGCAGAGTGTGAAAGAGAGACTTTAAAAGATTATAAGTATATTTATTCCTGCCTTCCTACCTGCGACTGTATATTCTCGCCGAAAATTGAGTTTTCTAACTATCTGAGATCTGTAAAGCATTGTTTTCTGCATTTTTGTGTTTGCACTTCTAAAATAATTTTTTTGCCTTGTTTAATTGTTGTAGGCTACACACTCAAGTGCGCTAGCCAATTTAATGCATTTGCAGTGTTCTTCTGCCTAGTTTCTGTTGTTTTGTGAAAAAAAAAATAAAAAACCCAAAAAATATACTTGTTTCCTGCCTTTTCTGAACTAGAGTAGTCCAGTTTTCAGATCTTGCTAAATTCTAGGCTGTGTTTTAGTTCCTGTGTTGCCCATATCCTTACTTGGTTAGGAGGAAGCTTCTCTGCTCACCAGTGAGAGTGGGGAGCTTTGAGCAGCCTATTTGCCCCTAGAGGAGTGGTCTCAGCCCAGTAACTAGTAGCTTATTAGCCATTTTGGACCATTTCCTATCTCTTTCAAACTCCCTGCCTTAAAACTCGCTTTAGAGCAGATTTGTGCGATTTTGCGCATCGCGCGGCATTGAGCAATGTCGCGCAGCACCATTTAAGCTCTTTTAAACTATTCCCAGCTCCACAAAGTCTTCTCTTCAATTTTTCCCTTAGAACTAGTCAAACTCACAAAATAAGCACTCAGCATTCATTCTACAGCCCAGCACTTAATCAAATTTCTCAGTAAGCACTAACTAAGTCTTGTACTACACCCCTTATACTATCCAGAAGTACAAGGCTCCCTATTCGTCCATTCCGGACAATCAGTAAATCAGTTCTTTAAACCATCCAGGCATGTCCAAAGTGCAGTTTCAAGTATACTCTCCAGTGCAGTTGGTGAATCTAGGAATCTTGAGGCAATGTTACAATTGCCTCATGTACAAAGACAACCCTCTCCTCCTTCCAACAAACACAAATATATGTGAGAGATGCAACTATACAGCCAAACTGGAGGCTGGGCTCTCTCAACCCAAGACTGACACAGTCAGTCAGGAGGAAAAGGAAACCACTTGCACCACACAACCAGTCTCACATAGACAAATCGCACCAGCAAACAAGACACATAAGCTCACAAAAACATACTCGGAGGCTCTAAATAAAAATCTGCCAATGCAACAGAGACCTCCAAAGCAGACATCCAAGCATCCGCTACCCCACAACAACTTTCACATATCACATTCTTCACAAAGTCAGTGTGCCATGCAGCTGCAGCCCCCAAGGCTAAATAACACACCTAATTCACTAGTAATTGGAGACTCTACTGTCAGGCACACGGACGTCCCACTCACCAGACTGAACAAGAAGAAGGTCACTGTAAGCTGCCTGTTGGGTGCCAGGATCCACCACATAACACAAGCACTCAGGTCACTCCACAGCAGGTACAAATATGACTCTGTCATTGTCCATGTTGGTGTGAATGACCTGAGACATACCTCCATGGACTACATGAAAAGAAACATAGAGGAGCTCTCTGATCATGTAGCCCAGGCAGGTATGACCCTGACTCTGAGTAGCATCTTGCCCTCACCAAGAATGATGCCACAGTATAAAGACAAAATGATCAATTTTAACAACTGGCTAAGCTATTGGTGTCATTCAAAGGGGATGCAGTGTCTGTCAGCATGGGATGACATGCCCGAAAAGCCACGATGCTTCACCAGGGATGGATTGCACCTGTCACCCTCAGGCTTTCAAATACTGGCTAAGGCTCTTGCCACCCCCATAGTGCCTTTTTTTAGGCAAGGCTCAAAGGACAAACCCACCTCCATAGACAATACCAGAGACAAAAAACTAAGGGTAATGCTACTCAATGCCAGAAGTCTAAACCTCAAGATGCACTCACTCGAGGCACTCCTCAGTATGGAGAAAATCGATATCTGTGTAGTAACAGAAACCTGGTTCGAGGCTCCAGAGAGCACCCCAGCACTACCAGGATTCAACTCATACCATTCTTTTCGGCCCCAGAACTCAGACCAAAATACTAAAGGAGGGGGGGCATCCTTTTCATCAAGGATACCCACACTTCCAGGTTAGTGGCACTGCACAAGGCAGCGGAGACCATCCATGTGCAACTAACAGTAGGTAAAGCTGCTTTTCAGTTTGTAGCCTGCTACAGATCACCCACCTTGTCTCAGGACCCCCACTTGGCATTCCTGAGAACATTGGAGAATATGAAGTTCTCACCAAGCACCATGATATTGGGGGATTTCAACTACCCAAACATTGACTGGGAAAACTACTTAAGTCCCAACTCTTTTGCCCAATGGTTCCTGGAGTTTATAAACTCAAATGCCATGGAACAACTGGTCACCACTCCCACAAGAGGGGACAACATATTGGACTTGGTGATCACCAACATGGGGGCTAAATGTTCCACACCAGAGGTAAACCCCTCGTTGGTAAAATCAGACCATAAACTAAACACAGTGGACATCCACATCCAGATCCTACCCCGAGCCAAGGAAACCGCTGTGAAAAATTTCTCAAAAGCAAACTTCACACTTCTCAAAACTGAGGTGGAAAGTTTCATAGCCCCCGGGAAAATGTAAAATGCTACCCAAACAGCAGAATCCTTTACAAATGCACTCTATGAGCACCTACAAGAATGCATGGATCGTGCCATCCCAAGTAAAACCAAGACTCACTACTCCAAAAACAGGAGACCAGTCTGGTGGACCCCAGCCATAAATAAGCTATACAACAGAAGGAGGAAACTATTACATGATAAGGCAAAATCCCAAAAAGGGAAGGCATCCCTGATCAGTACTAGCAAGAAACTTCGATTCCTCATAAAATCATCAAAGGCTAGCTTTGAAAGAAAAATCGCCAAAGACTCTAAAGATAATCACAAGGCATTCTTTAGCTACGTCAAGAATCTGGGTGGCAACTCTCAGATATGCTCTGAGCTGGTGAAAAATGGCACAAAATACACTGAACCCACTGACATTGC
The DNA here is from genome assembly GCF_019279795.1 of Protopterus annectens. Classification (NCBI taxonomy): domain Eukaryota; kingdom Metazoa; phylum Chordata; order Ceratodontiformes; family Protopteridae; genus Protopterus; species Protopterus annectens. The sequence goes on along the minus strand of NC_056727.1, from coordinate 1,073,542,758 downwards.
CAACATCCTGGCGGACAGGTTCAGTGCAAACTTTACGCCCCTTCCCCCCCAACAGGGCCAGTGTCTATCCCAGAAGGATGCAGTCCCCCAGACATCACAGACAAACAGGTGAAAGCAGCCCTCTCCAAAGAAAAAACACAGCATCAATGGGACCGGATGGTATCCCAGGCTGCATCTTACACGAGCTCCAAAATGAACTAAACCCTCACATAAATTCACTGTTCCAACTCAGCCTTACCACAGGTTATGTACCCAAAAAATGGCATACAGCAATAGTGATCCTGCTCCACAAATGTGGTGCCACAACGGATCCTGGGAACTATCGCCCTATAAGCCTGACTAGCCTGGTCTGCAAGGCTATGGAGCGCATCATCATGGATCTCATAAACAAAGACATTGGGAACCTCCAAACACTGGACCCTACCCAATTTGGCTTTGTTAAAGGCAGATCTTGCCTCTTAAACCTAGTTGACTTCTTCAAAACAGTTACCAAAGCCATAGATGAGGGAAAGGTAGTCCACACAGCCTACCTGGACCTCGCAATGGCCTTCGACACAATACCCCACTCTGGCATCATAAATAAGCATACCAGCTTAAATATTAACCCATATGTCACAAGATGGGTTGCAAACTGGCTCAGGGATAGAACTCACATGGTCAGAGTCACGGGTGCCATGTCCGACTCTAAACCGGTTACAAGTGACGTCCCACAGGGCTCAGTCTTGGGACCCCTCTTGTTCAGTATATACTTCTCTGAGGTACAGGCAAACATAAGAGGACTGTGGCTTACCAGGTTTGCAGATGATTGCAAACTGGGAGCCATAACTGACTCTCCGGCTGACACAAGCATCCTCCAAAAGGGCCTTATGGAGACGAATACCTGGAGTCAGAACCATGGCCTCAAGCTAAATGCCAAAAAGTTCATAGTCATCCCCTTTGGGAAAAACAAAGTGCCCACAAACTACCACATAGGAGGTAATCCACTAAGTATGGAAGAAGTAATTAGGGATCTGGGAACCCAAGTAGATAGTAACCTCTCCTTTGACAATCACATTGCCAAAGTGGTTAGAAAAACCTTCTATATAGCTCACCTAATCACAAAAGGGTTCACATCTAGATCAAGAGAGGTCATTGTGCCCCTCTACTCATCGCTCATCAGGCCCATAATTGAGTACAATGCCCCATTTGGGATGTACTTTACCTGACACCTGTAACAGCTGGAGAGACCTTAAAAATACCTCACTAAGAGGATCGTGGTCCTCAAACAGATGCCATATGCAGCTTGACTAAAGAAACTCCAGTTCTACTCAGTTGCTTACCACCTTTTCAGAGGTGATCTCTGCCTGACGTTCAAGGCCATATCTAACCCGGAATTGTTGGACATGCTCCACCTCAAGAAAACCAAATCCATTAGAGCTACACACTCCAGGGATTTAAACCTTAGCACAACAATAAACAGGACATGCTGGAGGGATAGATTCATATCCCAAAGGCTTCCCTCGCTCTGGAATAGAATCCCAGTCCATGTTAGGCAGAGCCCCTCGCTGACCCTCTTCAAGAGAAATCTTGATGAGTGGATGGGAAATCATAAATTTACTCCTGGGATCACTTCTATGGCCCTGCTGGACAGAGGCCCAGGAATCTAGTCTAAAAGGGAGGTGAAAGCTAACAAATTCTGGCTAGGCTTATAAATGCCCTAGGGCAGATAGCCTAATACCTACCTACGAACCTATGAACCTATGAAATAGTCAGGAATTATATATAAATGCATGTGACAGTTTGAGTTGTTACACATGTATGTGTATGACCTGACACAGTTATTGGCTATAGAAGTAGTTGTGTATGTGTCTTAGGCAAATTTGAAGCCCATGCAATTCCAGATAGTAGAATCATACTTACAGAAATTTAGTAGACAGTATACATACACCTGAAAACACAATAATGGTGTCTCATCCCTCTTACATATAATTCATATCAGCTCCACTATCTAAAGTGTTATAAGTGAGAGTGGATATAATGGGAAGTGGTACAACAGTAAGTGTATGGAATATCCTGCATCAGAATCCAGGACAATGTGTATGGCAATTCTGCACTTGCAGCTGTTGTCACAAGAATGTTGAAATAACACTTGCCTATTTTTCAGTTCATTGCTATAAACTGCACTGTCACAACAGTAAAAAATTTGTTGCGCACCCTGTACTAGAACCCAGGAATCATCTGTACTCCAGCCCTACACTTACACCTACTGCCACAGGACAAGTTACATGACATTCCCTAATTTCCTAATCATTCTTAAGGTCTCTGTGTTAATTACCATGCAATGCCACTTAGAGTTTGCAGTACCCAAAAGAAATAATTGAATGTATCTGGTTTCAATTATTGGCTGTTTGCATCCTGTCTGCAGCTGTGCAATGGCTGCAGCTATTAGGGAACCTTGCTAACCACCACACAATGCTACTAAGCGCAGTTGCACAATGGAAAACAAGAATTGCAACAATGCATTGTTTTTGACCTTTGCATTTTTACAGACTCCCTGTTTTCAGGTGTTCTGCAAGTGTTATTTCTACTTCCTTGGTGGACCAGTAATCCAATTTACTGCTGTGCTTTGTGCAAATGAGATAAGCACAGCCAAACCTGACATTCTTTTTTGTCTCCATTTCCAATGTTTATGCTAAGCCACACATCATGCAAACACTGTCCCCCCCAAAAGGAAAAAAAAGAATAAAGGGAAAAGTAGTTGAAATGAGGAAAAACAATATATAACACACACTACAAAATGTTAGTGCACGTGGAATATTTCTACATAGCTCTGGATCTGAACTCTCACTCTATTGAATCTTCAGAACACAGTAAGGGTGCCTTATCCTTTTTTGCCGCACAGACATCTTTGCAGCAAGGAACTGACATCATTCTGCATACAACCAACTGCAACATAATCTACAGTAATATGGAACCATATAACAGTTATTTGTACATTTATTATTTTTGGATTTAATGCACTGAGTGATCAAGCAACTATATGAGTATTGCTTGCAAATATTTAACTCTGTCTTTCCTTTCTGTGTTTCTTGCTCATTCTTCTCTTATCTGGCCAATAATCTGAGACATTCAGTCTGTAAGCCATTCTATATCATTGCACTTAAAATGTGTGAGGATATTAAGTGGCAATAATATAATATGCAGTTGCAAACAAATGAAGGGAGGTTGAATGTTAATAAACATTACTTACATTTCCAACTCTGACAAAATTACATCTAACACTTTGTAAGTCTAACCCGAGACACCCACTTGATGTTGGACAGTCTGTATTACTGTTGTGTTGTCCTTCTCCCTACCAGTAATCATTCACAGTTGAAATCCATTAAAAACAAACACTGAGGTAGTGCCTCCACTATGTTTATACCTGATACATCGAGCCAAGTATTTGGGATTCAGCTATTTAAATGGGTTCACACCTCATTTGCATCTTCACCATGCTGACAGCCCTGAATCTACACCATAAAAAGCAACTGTGTAGCTAGGGAAACTGAAGGTGAGGAGATTTGTTTATGTGGAGAACACAATAAAGAGGCTATTACTTTGGGATATAGCTGCACAGATTACTGAACTTGAGAAGGTATGCTTGCATTTTGTCAGCTATATAATGCATATCCTGAAATGTAATTAAGAAAAGTCTGTTTAATAGTTTTATATATTAATTCGCAAAGGATACACTTTTATCAACATGCATTAATTAGAAGTGTACTGATGGCATGGACATGTTTGTCAGGGAATTTCATAGGTATACATGATTGGCAGTACCTTCAAATGGAATGGTCTGTGTTAAATCTGTAGACGTGTGTCAGGGACAGTTCATTTGATAGTACGTTTAGCATTTCAGAGATGGGTTGCTAGGAAAATGTGTCATCTGCCTATTCTTTTGGGGTGGGAGAGCAAAGTTGCATTTCTGTCATGGCACAAACAAGGATATGCTGCTATTGTTACTCTCCTTTTTTTGCACCCAGCCTGTTGTTCATATTTCAAATCTCTAGGCTGTTTTATGTTTCAGCAGTGGGTAATACTGAAATTCTACCTTTTCTGTTTTATTTAGGAGCTGTTATTTTGTAGTTATGTTATAGTTATTTGTATTATCCTTCTGTTGTCTTTTAGGATACCTAGGACTATGGCACCCAGGCATCTCAATCCCCGAAAACCACCCTTCACTGACCTTGAAAACAAGGTAATTGTGGAAGCTTTTAGGCAACATGGTGCTTTCCTGCTTGAGAGGGGATGTGGAGATATGTCAGGCAGAATGCAAATTTGGCAACAGATCATTGCAGACGTTAATGCAGCAGGCAGCCACAGCAGGACATATAATCAGGTGCACCATTGACATAGTCTCATCTGCACAGAGGAAAACATCTTTGGTGTCCCATGATTAGATGGGTACGTGTTGGGGGTCCTGCTACAGTGCCACCACTAACTCCAAATGAAGAGTTCCTGTCCAATGTTAGGGATCCAGACAGCTCAGAGGAAAGAGTAGAACAGCATGCCCTTGGCATTGGTGTTACTGTTTCAGGGACAGGAAGCATGTCTCTGGAGGAACTTCCCAGTAGGCTGTTGTATCTCAGTTATCGAATACTGTTGCATAGTAAAACAGTTTAAATCAATACGGTAGTTCTGTTTCACAAGAAACTTTTTTAGAGGAGGGGATTGAAGATTGCTACAGTTAACAACACATTCTGACTGATTACACATAGACTTAGGTTGGACTTGTCATCCAAGTTCTTGTTGAAAGTATAGTTAACAGACATATAAATGGGAAAAAGCATTACCCCTTGTGTTACTGTTAATTGTGATGATGTTGCATTTACCTTTTGCTTAACTTCTTTCAGTACCATCTGACATACGGAGCATAACATCATCTACACATGGTAAGCCAAACATTTTTGTCAGTAGTAATGATCAATTCAAATAAATATTTTAGAGTATAATGTTGATATCAGGACTGCTGTGTGTATTGCTGTACTGTCTAATAGTAGCACCACTGTTATTCTGTTAGCAGATATTAGACTATAGTAGTGTAGGTATTAATTGTTCCTGTGTTTGTTGCTTATTATCATCTTTGATCCCGACAGTGGAAGTGAGGGACTTCTACCATCTGATGTCAGAGTATGAGCAGACTCTGATGATGATGGTGGCCAGACAGAGATACAGTCAGGGGGTGCAGAGATTGAATCTGGCACTGAGGTTGACATAAAGCCATCTGCTGAAATTCCATAGGACACAGCCAGTAGGTCTACTCCTACCATTTTCAGTGAGCCCTCAGATATTGGATTGGTGGAGGGTGACAAAATCAATGTGGCTTCAGTGTCTGTTGATTTTGTCCATAGCCAAAGTGTGGGCGAGGTGCTATGCAAGAGGGTTGTTAGGAGTGTTTGGAGAAGGCTTACTGACCATCCTCTACCTGATCCAGGTGTCTCTTCCTGTGCCATTCAGTGTATGTTTAGGGCCATCATAGAGGCAAAGGCACATTCCCATAGGTTGTCTAGAGAAATACTTAGGGTTGTAGATGTGGTACAGGCTGACATGGGTGACTGCCTCCACTGTGTTGCCGATTCAATGGCTCAGATGAATAAGACATTGGAATGAGCAGTGTCTGTAATGGAACATCTGCAGGGAGGCGGAACTGCATCCTTGTGGACATAGGTCAGCTACATAATCTACTGTTACACAATGTGGCTGTGTCCAATCACACTCCCATAGTGGCAGTACTTCCACTGCTCCATCAGTGGTTGAGCTATCCACACATAGACATGGCAGGCCTTGAGGTCATGGTCATGGGCATCCTCATGAGGGGAGCTCATCCAGCAGACATCAACAGTGCATCTGGCCATGGGTGTGGATATGTCAGTGCAAATCCTGACAGAGCCAGTTCTCATGGTCAGGTACAACAACAATGAACTGCCACCTCTACCATGCACGACTCATAGCTGCCCAACATATGAAGATATAGAGATAGCACAAAGCTTGGCTGTCTTTATGTAGAAACTCACGCAACAGTTTCACCTGGAGGACCCATACAGACACACACACATCAGTTACATGGTTCAGCCTTGAAGCTTAAAACTCATTTTGTCTCACTGCCCATTTATTTCTTTATCCAAATGTCTGCCTGCTTCTCTTTCTTACTCACACACACTCACTGACCTTTTGTGTCAACCTCGGCTACCTGCCGTCCCACACAACAACCTGTGCAAGTGATTGTGCCATATCCCTCTTTTGTATCTTTTGGATTCAGTGATACATATGCTTTGTGTCTGATGCTCAGGGTGCATAGCTGGCTTAGTGCTCAGTATATCTGCATTTGTGATGTTGAATTGTTAATTGCACATTTGACTGATAATGGTCTTAGAAAGTTAGACAGTTGATATCATCAAAATATTTCCATCTTTACTGTTAATAATCTTGTGAGGGTTGTGAAGTCTGAAACTGAAATGTGTATCATTACTTTCTAACTTCTCTCTTTAATGATTTTCTAGTACAAATGTATGGTGCTAAACTGAGGGCATGCAGTGGCAAGCAGTACTTTTGAGAGGTATGACTGTGTGAATTTTTGATGCCTGAGGCATACTGTAATGATATGAGGTACTGCCAGCACAGCTAGCTGGAATTTTGTAAATAAATATATGTTATTTGTGAATATCAAACTGACTTATACAAGATGTTTGTGTTACAAATGTATTAGAACTGTATGTCATGTGTATATCAAACTGATTTGTACAGATGTTTGTGTTGAAACAGTATTTCTAAAGTGCTTGTGTTTGAAATGTATCCATAGTGTGCCCTACTGGAGAGAACATAAATTTACATGCACTGTTGTAAATGTTTAAATGTATATGTTTTAACAGAGGAAACTGGAAGGTTAACCTCAGTCCAGCAAACTTTAAAATATATCTGAAATTAAATCACTTTACGGGCTAGGCCACAGGTTTCAATGCAGCCAGAGACACAAAGTCTGTAGTAGGAAGCTTTCTGTATTGTTTTTGGGGTGAAATAATAACCACTTTGGAAGCATGCAGGTATGACTTCCCGCACCTGCCACAGATCTGAGCAAAAACCCTTGTGTGTGTATTTTTATAGGTAGGTGCTAAATCCTGCCAGCTTCCAGCAATGGGGGTTGGATGGGAACTAAAAGTCAGATGACCAGAAGTAATGTCATTCTGCAAGCTATCACAGAAGTAATATTTTAGATATTATTTTGAGAAGTCTCTTAGTGAGACAGAGGGTTCTATATTCTGTCTTGGGCCTGACAGTAAGAAGGACCATTCACCACATCATCTGGCTTGCTCTATTAAGTAAGTAGGGAACAATATAATTTGCTTAGATTAAGTCAGGAATATAGTGAAGCTTAGTTTAGACATTTTTTTTTTATTTGTCTGAGTCTGTTCTTCAATGTTATTTTAAATATTTCCTGTGATGTTGAACTCTGATGTCACTGTGAATATATACTTAGCATTTTCTTGTTCTTTTATTTATTATTAAATATATTTAAACCTTTCATTGTGGCTGACCTTTGTAGAGACATTTAAGTTTTGAAAGTACTTGCATACTTATTTGGTGACACTGTGTGAGCCATGCCTAATAGCCTTACTCTTGGTCAAACTACAATTTGTGTTAATATTAATTTCACTCAGTATATTGGTTACCCTTGGAAGAGCCTTAAGGTAGCTGGCAGGAGTGTCTGGTGGCAGTCATAACTACTTTACAGCCTGGGCAGAAGAGGGCATAGCTAGTAAACCTGTGCTAGCCTTTCCCAGGTGTGTGTGCGTGTATGTGTGTGTGTGTGTGTGTGTGTGTGTGTGTGTGTGTGTGTGTGTGTGTGTGTGTGTGTGTGTGTGTGTGTGTGTGTGTGTGTGTGTACATCAAATATCAATGTGTGTGTCAGCTACTTGGGCAGGGACACAAAACATTGGCTGAGCAGAGAGGGTGCTGGAGGTCTTGGCTTGGACACTCAGGTGAGATCTCAGCTCTATAGCTGTGCCAGTGGGGAGTCTTACTGGGTATCTGGAGAAAGAGAGAGAAACCAGCCCCAGACTGACTGTGCTCCCATGTGCGCTTAAGGGAAATTTGCTTGCTTGTGCTTGATGCAGAGAGCTGCATCTGGAGATACTATGTGTTTACCTGTTATCATCCCAGTGAATTTCCCCCATTGAGGCTCCTTGATCACTGGCTCAGAGGTGGTAGGGCATCGCATACTGGTAGCAGTGGTGGGATCACCACATTACATACTGGTGAACAGTGGTGTGGCTGTTGACCTTCTGTAGTCTGTAAGCAGTTGTCACTAAAGAAGGTGTTTGTACTCTCAAGCAGCCACATGGAGAGCATTCAGAGTTTCATATCACAATAGCTTTATTTATTTACTTTTGTTAGCTTAGTTAGTCAGGGAGAGCAGGCAAGGATGTCAGCATGGGATTATGGCAAGCTGACAAGGAGCCAGTTGCTGAGATGTGCCAAGCCAAAGGACTGGGGCATGCCACCCTGACTAAAGGGGAAATTATTGCAGCCTTAATCACAGCTGCATCACAGACCAGCAGCCAGGAAGACAAAAAGATTGGCATTGAGGATGTACAGCTGTCAGAACAGGGCAATTCAACTTTTCCTCAGAGGACATAAAAATCCTTCTGGAGTTAAAGAGAGTTGAACTGGAGTCCAAACGCTTGGAATTAGAATCAGCAGAGAGACTGCAACATTTGGAGGTCAAAGCAGAATCAGCAGAGAGAGACTGTGGCATTTGGAGGCTAAAGAAAATGAGAGGCAGAAGCAACATGAGAAGGAGATGCTGACTCTTTGGCGTGGTCATGGAGATAATGGGGAAGAGAATAGCCAAACCACAGAAGCAATAAAGACCAGTAAATTTCTTCCACAATTTACAGAGGGTGATAATTGTAATAGCTGTATTCATATGTTTAAAAAGGAATGTAAACAGTATAATGTTGACCAGGGGCTCTGGGTACAGTTCCTTACCTCCTTACTCCATGGTAGAGCTGTAACTGCTGTTTCAAAATTGTCTGATATTGATTGTTTAGACTATAACAAAGTAAAGAAATGTTTATTAGAGTGTTTTAAGTTAACACCTGAAGCTTATAGAAGAAAATTTCATGAGCATCAATGCAAGGCAGATGAAAGTGTGTGTGATTATACTGCTGAGTTAAGCACTTATTTTCATAGGTGGGTGAGTATGTGTCAGGTCACCACTTTTGAAGGGCTGGCAGACATTTTGGTGCGGGAACAAGCCCATAACACTTTGACTGAGGATATGAGATTCTGGTTGTCAGATAGGGAATGCAACACTACAGTTGAGCTGGGGAAAAAGGGGGATCTCTACTTTGCAATCAGGGCATCACTGCACAGGGAAGGGATACCCAGCGCTGCACATGGATATAAAGGAACACATGGTGGGCACCTAAGCCACCCCAACAGAGTCAACCAGTAACAGGGGAAGCCACTAGTTCAGGTACAAGGCCAGGATCAGGGGTTAATTATTTTAAATGTAACCAGTGAGGCCATGTATCATATAGATGTCCATGGAGGCAAGGTAAGGGTGCCAGCAGGTGGGAATAACAGAATGCCAGTGATAAGTTGCCTGGAGACAACAAGGGTACCAAACTACCACAAGAGATTATATCCTATCTTAGTAGATGAGAAAAAGGCCACTGCTAAGAGAGACACAGCCTCTGACCTAACCATTGTGAAGCCTGCAATGGTTGAAGAGGAGCACTACTTGCTTGTGCAGTCTACACCAGTCAGAGCTTTAGGAGGGACCCTATTTCAGATACCTTTGTCTAGGATTCACCTTGGCTAGGAAGGTGGGGAACAGGAGCAAGCATGTAGCTGTGTTTGAGGATATCCCTGCAGATGTCCTGATAGGGAATGACTTTGATAATGCAATATCTTGTGTGCATGCAGTTATATGCAGTCAGGCTTGGAGACAGGCATGTGGTTCTGGTAGCCTGTGGGGGGGACCCAGAGAGGCTGCACGCTTGAAGCTTGGACTGATGAGGTGGTTACTTCAGGAAGGGAGCTAACCTGTAACAGTGAGACAGAAGGTGGACCACAGTGGGTGGTGGGTACTGATACTCCCTTGGACAGAGTGACTGCAAGAGCAGAGATGAGTAGTAGTAGCCAGGCTGACAGTAAGGCACTGCTGTCAGAGAATGCCAGACATCCTGTAGAAGGGGAGCTGGGAAGGGTTACAAAGACAGAGTTGAGACAAGCTCAGCTCTCAGACCCTACATTACAAGGCTTGAGGGAGGTAGCTAGGGAGGAGTCTGATGCTCAAGAAAAAGGAGATTCCATATACTGGAACAAAGGGTTACTGTATAGAGAATGGACCCCTGAGGGTGGGCTAGAGGGTAAGAGAACACAGTAGTTGGTAGTGTCCAGAGCCTACCATCTGGCACTTCTAGCCATAGCCCATGACATTCAATTTGCAGGTCATATAGGCATAAAGTGTACCAATATATGTATTATGCAGAACCTTTATTGGCCTAGTATTGCAAGGGATGTAACAGGGTACTGCAGGACCTGTGAGCAGTGCCAAAAAGCAGGGTGGCAGGAGACAAGATCAAAGCTCCTTTGGTGCCTTTGACTGTGATTGAGGAGCCATTTCAGTGTATAGCTATGGATATTGGGGTCTCTGGGTGCCCTATGTTCTACAGGGAAGAAGTCTATCCTAGTGGTAGAAGATTATACTACTAGATACCCTGAAGTGGTGGCCCTGTCCTCCATTGAGGCAAAAAAGGCGTCAAATGTTTTGTTAGAGATTTTCAGCAGAGTAGGTTTCCAAAGATAAATACTGACTGACAGAGTTGCCAATTTCATGTCAAACCTGCTGGCTGTCTGTGGAAGCACTGTGGGATGAAGCACCTAAAGACCACTCCCTACCATCCCCAGACTAATAGTCTTGTGCAGAGGTTAAACTCTACACTAAAGACCATGCTACAGGCATTTGCAGACCAGTTTAAAAGAGAGAGTGGGACAAATATTTGCCCCATCTGCTGTTTAAATACAGAGCGGTACCCCAGGATTCCACAGGTTTTTCACCCTTTCAATTACTGTATGGGCATCAGATGAGGGGACTTCTAGATTTGATTCACGATGCATGGGAGGGTGAGTGTGAATCCCACAAGGAGACTGTTGTGGCATATGTCCTAAACCTCAGGACAAGGCTCAGGGAACTCACGGCCTTGGCCAAGGAGAACCTGGCAAGAGTCCAGCAGCAGAAAAAGGTCTGGTATGACAGGAATGCATGACCTAGAGAGTATGCTATGGGGCAACAGGTTATGGTTCTCATTCCTGTCAGACACAATAAGCTGCAGGCAGCTTGGGAGAGACCCTTCAAGGTGGTAAGGAAGTTCATTGATGGTAACTAAATGGTAGAACTGCTAGGCAGGAGGCAGGGCACAAATTGTACCATGTTAACATGATGACACCTTACCATGATAGGGAGGCCCTTCTGCTGAGTATTTTTAGTGGATGGCAGGAGGAGTCTGAGGGGGATCTGGTGACTGATCTCCTGTAAGTAAAGTTCGGACTGACACCTCAATGGAAGGGGTAGTAATGTCCCCGCAGCTATCCCCTACCCAGGTTCGAGAAATCCAAGCAGTGTTATAGGATTTTGGGGTGATATTCACTGTGAAACCAGGGCGTACCCACTTGGTGCAGCACCATGTGGATACAGGACCCAGAACGCCTATCAAGCAGGCCCCTTATAGGGTGCCTGAGAGAGTCAAACAGACTCTAAGGGAGGACATACAGGAAATGTTAGAACTGGGGGTAATCCAGGAGTCCAGCAGTCCCTGGGCCTCCCCAGTGGTGCTGGTACCAAAAAAGGATGGCAGCACCAGGTTCTGTGTGGACTACAGGAAACTAAATAGTCACACAGAGTCAGACGTTTATTCCATGCCTAGGACAGATGAAGCCCTAGAGCAGCTATGTGGGGCTATGTATCTTACCACTATTGATCTTACCAATTGCTACTGGCAGGTGCTCTTGACTCCCAACATGAGAGACAAATCAACCCTTGTGACTCCTTTTGGCTTGTACAAGTTCACAAAGATGCCCTTTGGGATGAAAAATGCCCCAGCGACTTTCCAGAGGTTGGCAGATCATACCCTAGCAGGAGCAGGAGAGTTTGCCCTTCCTTACCTGGATGATATTGCCATGTACAGCCATTCCTGGCAAGATCACCTTCAGCATGTCAGGAAGGTGCTGGGCAGTCTACAGAGGGAAGGGTTGACCATTAAGCCCAGTAAGTGTCAGGTGGGTATGGCAGAGATCTCCTACCTGGGACATAGAGTGGGGAGTGGTAAGATAGGCCAGAAACTGAAAAAGTGGAAGCCATTCAGGCATGGCCTGCCTCTGTTACTAAAAAGCAGGTGAGGACATTCTTAGGGACAGCAGGGTACTATAGAATGTTTGTTCCCAATTATAGTACCTTAGCTGCTCCCCTCACAGACCTGACAAGGAAAAACAGGCCCAATAAGGTTGTGTGGACCCCAGCATGTCAGCAGGCATTTCAGAAACTTACAGAAAACAATTTGTTGTGCTGCTGGATGCTTCAAACCATGGGGGGCTGTACTCAGCCAGGTTTCCTCAGAGGGAGAAGAGCACCCAGTGGTATATCTCAACCATAGGTTCCAACCCAGTGATGAATGCTATGCAGCTGTAGAAAAGGAATGTCTAGCCATAGTACGGGCACTGCAGAAACTTCAGCCTTATCTGTATGGAAGGAAATTCACTGTGGTTACAGACCACAATCCCTTAACATGGTTACACCTTGACAGCCAGCAAAATGCCAAGTTACTAAGGTGGAGCCTAGGGGTGCCGGCATATGATATGACAGTGCAGCACTGCAGTGGTGTTAACAATGCCAATTCAGATGGGCTCCCAAGACAGGTATGAGGTAACGTATTCCCAGATAGACTCATTCCTTTCAAGCAACGTTTCTCAAGGGGCACTTGAAAAACTAGCTTGAGTCTTCAAAGGGAGGAGAGGTGTGATGATAGGAGGTATTGCCAGCCCAGCTAGCTGGAATTGTGTAAATAAATACATGTCATTTGTGAATATCAAACTGATTTATTCAAGATGCTTGTGTTACAAATGTATTAGAAATGTATATTGTGCGCATATTTAACTGATTTGCACAGACATTTGTGTTGAAAAGGTATTTGTAAAGTGCTTGTGTTTGAAATGTATCCACAGTGTGCCCTACTGGAGATAACAGAAATGTACATGCAGTATTGTAACTGTTCAAATGTATATATTTTAACAGATGAAACTGGAAAGTGAACCTCAGTCCAGCAAACTTTAAAATATATCTGAATTTAAATTACTTTATAGGCTAGGCCATAAAGATGATATCTCACAGGTTTCAATGCAGCCAGAGACACAATGTCTGTACTAGGAAGCTTTCTGTATTGTCTTGGAGTGAACTAATTACTACTCTGGAAGCATGGAGTTATGAAATTGTTTTATGACTTCCAGCACCTGCCACAGATCTGAGCAAATGCCCTTGTGTGTGTATTTTTACAGGAACATGCTAAATCCTGCCAGCTTTCAACAACGGGGGTTGACATGGGAACTAGAAGTCAGATGACCAGAAGTGATGTCATTCTGCAAGCTTTCCCAGAAGTAATATTTTAGATATTATTTTGAGAAGTCTTTTAATGAGACCGCACATTCTGTATTCTGTATTGGGCCTGACAACAAGAAGGGCCATTCACCACATCATCTGCCTTCCTCTATTAAGAAAGTAGGGAACAGTATAATTCTCTTAGATTCAGTCAGGAATATAGTGAAGCTTAGTTTAGATATTATTTTTCTTTATTTGTCTGAGCCTGTCCTTCAGTGTTATTTTAAATATGTTTTGCCTGATGTCACTGTGAATACATATTTAATATTGCCCTGTTCATTTATTATTTATTATTAAGTATATTTAAACCTTTCATTGTGGCTGATATTTGTAGAGATATTAAGTTTTGAGAGTACTTGCTTATTTATTTGGTGACACTGTGTGGGCCACTCTTAATAGCTTTACTCTTGGTAAAACTACCATTTATATTACTATTAATTTCACTCAGTATATTGGGTAACTTTGGAAGAGCCTTAGGATAGCTGGCAGGAGTGTGTGGTGGCAGTCATAACTACCTTATAGTTTGGGCAGAAGGGTGCATAGCTAGTAAACCTGTGCTAGCTTTTCCCAGGTGTGTGTGTGTGTGTGTGTGTGTGTGTGTGTGTGTGTGTGTGTGTGTGTGTGTACATCAAATCTCAATGTATGTGTCAGCTGCTTGTTCAGGGGCACAAAACACTGGTAGAGCAGAGATGGTGCTGGAGGTCTTGGCTTGGACACTCAGCTGAGATCTCAACTCTATATCTGTGCCAATGGGGAGTCTTATTGGGGATCTGGAGAAAGGAGGGTAAACCAGCCATGGACTGACTGTTCCCTTTGTGCTCTTAAGGGGAATTGTGCTTGCTTGTGCTTGATGCAGAGAGCTACATCTGGAGATACTATGTGTTTACCTATTATCCTCCCAGTTAACTTCCCCCACTGGTGCCAGTGGTGAGGATTGAGGCTTCTTGATTACTGGCCCAAAGGTGGTGGGGCATCACACCTACTACTTAACTATGGACATATATAAGTCAAATAGGTCTCTGCTGTCACATGTTAAGGTCATTTCTGTACAAACCACCCACTTTTTACTTGCTTATAAAACAAAGTAACAACAATCAAGGATATGCCACTCATTCATATTATTACACAATACACTCCAGGTTCAACACTTACCTTGTAAATTCAGCAGTTGCAACAGTTTTAGATCAGGGCTGACTCTGTCTGATGCAAGCAGTACACAGTCAATCCATGGGGAGATAAAAGTTGTGAGAGTTGCCTGGCATCAATGTTACTATATGTATGTGATTAGGAGGAAAGTTTTAGGCCTTTAGGTGGTGAGTGAGTGTGCTATGCATTGTCTTAGTGGAAGGGCATACTGAGCATGCCTATGTCTTTCTACACCCACAACAGCTGCTGCTTCCCCTTCTGTCTCCTCACCTGTGCGTGGCTGTGGTTACCTTGCCATTGATAATGGGATGTGTGCCCCTTCCGCTTGTTGATCCTGCTAAAGCTGTTTTCTTATAATGATATTGTGTAGCATGGCACATACTGTGAATATTTCTGTACATGTCCAAGGAGTGTACTGCAGGGCTCCCTGATGTATCTAGGCACTGGAATCACAACTTCAGCAGCCCAAACACACACTCTATGATAATTCTGGTTTGAACGTGTACCTCATTATGGAGTTCTTCAGCTGGTCTGTGTGCATTTCTGATGGGTGTCATCAGCTACAGTTCCAGTGTGTAGATCAATGTATGTATATACTTTACGAAGCTATCTAAGGGATTGCACAAGTGTATAAATACTTGAGCACGTGTGAGCCTGACTGCCATTTTGTAGTCAGCTGTTGAGATGTAAGCATGTATGTATGTATGTATGTATGTATGTATTTATGTATGTAAGGTCTGCCTGTTAACTAGTTTGTTCATATTTAATGATGCTGCTATCCATCTTGATGTGTTTCTATGTATTAAAGCATCTAAACGAAACCCCAAACCTTCTTGTCATATGTGTTAGAGATGAAGGAGCAACATGGTGTCAGAAGAGGTATATCTAAAGGGCATGGAGTCAGAAGCAGCATATTCAAGGGGCATGAAGTTAGAAACATTATGGCTAAAACAACTAGAGGCACTTGTTTAGGGCTGGTGGAATATAGATGAGCGGATAATCCCTAAAATGTGTAAACTTAGCAAAAGAGGTAAGAAACTAATTTCAAATATTAAAACTTGCTCAACAATATTTCTTTTTCATAAAATATGAAACAAGACCTACAGAATGTTCTAAATAATATTTGAATAAACCAATATGTATGATATTGATAACAATATTCAAAATACTACGGAAAATGTTTGAAATAAAGTCTGAATTGCATAAAATGAATAAAATAAGGGGAAACAACCACATTTTTGCCAAACATGTATTTTCGTATTATGCAAAGATATCCAGGTTATCAGAAGTGTATAAAACATTCGCAAGTCTGTGCAGTGTTACAGTAAAGTTGTTTTACAAAGTACAGTCATTATAGGGCATATTTCACAAAGTACAGCCATTACAAGACATGTTTCACAGAATACAGCCATTACAGAGCATATTTCACAAAGTAAAGTATTTTGAAGAGTTTATTGTGCATTTGAATGTTGTTACAAGCTCACAGAACTGTTTGTTCATACATAATTAAAAGGGCTGTATTTTCAGTGTGTTTGTGTATACTTTGTGGGCTTGGAAGACAGCTTTTGAAAACCCAGTACACTTGTGTTTGACAGTAATATTGCTGAGAACTGGAGAGTGTCTGAGCAAGAGTATGACATTTTCATACAGACTGCATTTTCTGATAAACATAACCATACAAAGGCATTTATTCTACTTAATTTATCTGGGTCAGAAGCCATTGAAAAGGAACACTCATTTGTGTATGCACCTGCTATCTATGCCGGATAGGGGAAAAAACATCATATTGTTGTACCAGGTGAGTCAAGGGGAGGACCCAGAGTTCTTGAAGCGTAAATTTAGAGAGATGTGTAACCCCCAGACAAATGCTACTTTGTAAAGGCATTTATTTTACACAAGGGATCAAAAGCCTGGTGAAACTTTTGCAGCATATATAACTGACCTGAGAAATAAGGTTAAACATGCAGATTTGGTGACTTAAGGGATGAGTTGATAAAGGACAGACTTGTGTGTGGCATAAAATATGATGCTGTGAGAAAGATTTTGCTTCTTCACAGTGATTAACTTTGAATAAGGCCATTGAGATTTTTGCAGATACACAAGCTTACAGAAAAGCACACAGATATGCTTACAAATGAGAATAGCTCTAGAAGGCACAGTGATAAAGCTCATGTTGATAGTATGCATCACATGGTTAAGAGAAACAGGTCCAAACACATGGCAGCAGCTGTAACCCCTGCAGCACTCACTCATAAACCCCAGAACTTTCCAGCAAATTCTAGAGTCCACACAGTCTCAGTGAAGCAGAAGAGTGAGCCCCAACTTAGTTTCATTGCCAACTGTCAAAATTTTGGTGGAAGTCATGAATCTCAAAGGGATAAATGTTTAGCTTTTGGTCAATAATGCTACAGATGCAATAAATGGAATCATTTCAAAAGGCTTTGTAAATCAAAAGGTCCACATTCTTTTATTAAAAGGGAACATTTTAAGAAACGAGTTGATCAGTTAGACAGTAGCAATTCTATTCTTTATGTTGATGGTGTGTTAGTGCTTCATGAAACAGTTAGTGAAGTAGATTTAAAGGCAAAGAATGAGGTATTTTGTACTGTTTGGATAAACGGCAAACCCATTGAGCTCAAAGTTGATACAGGTTTCAAGTGCAATGTTATGTCAGCAGAAACATATGCCGAACTATGTAAAGGTGAAAGGCTTGATTTGGCAAGGTGTGCAAAACTTGTTGCTTATGGAGGTAAAAAAATTCAGACCAAAGACTCGGTTGTGCTTTCATGTTACTCTGCAGAAAGAAGCTACAACTTATTTTATGTGGTCAAGAGGCACTTCCAGTCATTATTAGGGGTCAGAGACAGTTTGAAAATAGCACTGCTTTCATTTAACAAGGAAGTTCACCTTGTTAGCTTGAAAGACCTCTACTCTAATTTTGCCCAGTGCATTTTTTCTACCTATGCTGATCTTTTCAAAGACAAACTAGGCAAACTTCCAGTTGAGTACTCCATGAAGTTAGACCCAGAGGTCAGTCCAGTTATCAGGCTAGCACACAAAATTCCAATAGCCATGCAGGACAGAGTCAAAGCCAAGCTAGATAAAATGGTGCAACAGGGTGTGATATGTCCAGCTGAAACTCCAACTAAATGGGTGTCTTTCATGATGGTAACTCATAAGAAAAGGTCAGATGACATCAGAATATGCATTGACCCATGAGATTTGAACAAAGCACTTAAAAGACCTCATCATCCAATGTGCACAGTCAAAGAAGTCACAGCCTTGATGCCAAATGCCACTATCTTTTCTGTCTTAGATGCAAAGAGTTAATTTTGGCAAATTCAACTTGACAAAAAATCATCATTGCTCACCACTTTTAGTACTCCATTTGGTAGGTACAGATTTCTGGAAATGCCATTTGGGATAAATTCTGCAAGCAGGGGTGGCTTATGCTACTGGACTACATCCCCCCAGCTGTAAAAAGAAAATAAAAAACAAAATAAAAAAAAAACAAGAAAAGAAAAACAAAAATAAAAAAAATGATAGCAAGTCCCAGAACTCCACACATGCGTGCAGGAATTCATACTGCTGTTTAACCAGTCCAGATAAGAAAGATGGCATTAGTCTACAGAGATGTCCAGAAGTTTAATCAGACTACAGAGATGCCCAGAAATCTATGCAGTTACAGCTGCATAGACTGGAAGGGGATCGGAATGCAGACAGGAAAGCTTCTCTTGTGGGAAGGACTTGTATTCTTAGGCTGCTCTCAAGTGGGGGCTGAGACTTTGAAGCTATGTCTGCTGCATGGGAAGGACTTGTATTTCAAACTGCTGCAGGAACAGTCTCCAAACCCAAGTACTGTGTGTGCGTGTGTGTGTGTGTGTGTGTGTGTGTGTGTGTGTGGTGTGTGTGTGTGTGTGTGTGGTGTGTGTGTAAAATGCCCCAGTTAAATATACCTGGTGGCTAGAGAGAAACCCAGGAAATATACTGGGTGGCTAGAGAATAACTCAGGCTCAAACCCTGTACCTTCAATGCAGGTAGCAAGAGCCTGAATTCCCTACCCACCACCACTTGTGAAAACTGTTCAGATTTTTGCCTCATATTTTTGTTCTGTTCTGTTCCTCATAAAATCTGTGGTTTTCTGGATTTTAAATTTACTAAATAATGACAGCATTTGAATTTCAGACTTTATATTCTTCAAAAAGTACATGGTGTCACAAAACCTTTTATTCCAGCAATTTTCTAAGTGTGTAAGATCAATATTTGAATTTTTTGTGCTAAGAGGTTGAGAGCTATGGTGAGAACTGAATGAATTCACTGAATATGTTTGGGGGCTGTATTCCCCCATTATTGGCTTTGTCCAGGTGTTTTGTGCTAAGAGATTGAGAGCTATGGTGAGAACTGAATTCACTAAATAATAGCCATTTAAGTTTCAGTCTTCCTGTTTTTCAAGAAACAGCTGATCTGGCAAAGTGGTATGTTGCTCTGATTGTAGTGCACAGGGTCATGGGTTTAATATTTGCCAGTAAAATGCATTGTAATAGCACACCATTTTATTCTAGCAACTTTCCAAGATTATATAAGCAATGTTTAAAATGTGTCTCTAGTTTTTGGGCTTTTGTCCCCCCAAATAAATGTTGGCTTTTTCCAGATTTCTTGTGCTACAAAGTTGAGAGATACAGTTGAGTGTCAAGTGGATTTTATAAGGCGCTGAGGGCTTCAGGGGAAGAGAAGTTTAGTGCTAATTATAGTACAGCTGTTTGCATTGGCATTGTTAATACCATAACAGGTAGTGTACTTGCTTTTGATTCAGAAGGCTGTGGGTTCTACTCCCACAGCATGTAGATGCATTGCTGATACTGTACTGTGTTGTACTTTTAAAGGGGGTGGATGCTGCAGTCCTGAGAATGTACTCTTTGGCAGAGATACCTAGTCACTATGAACCTGTTATCAGTTTGCCATCCATTCCCTATTGCAACATTACTAGCTTATATTTTTTTTAATGTAACACAGGCAATTTATTCCTCAAGGGCAACAGGCACTTTATTTGTAGATGAAACAATGGGATATAAAGTTATTTGCTAGCAGCAACCTCTTCATTAGTTACAAATCTCTTTAATGTAGAATTATTTAGATGACTTTTACTTCTGCAGGGATTATGCATATTTACTGATACTGGTGGATTGTAGAAGTTTGAGTAGACTTTTATGATGGAAATGTTCTGAATTGGGCAGTTTTGTTATTATTGGTGCATGCATTTTGTTTCATTGTTTACTGGAAAAATGTTCAAAACAATAAATTTAAAATTATGTCTAAAAACTGTACTGCATTATACAAGGAATATAATTTAATACAATCAGGAAGGTGTATCAAAGAACACATGTATGTTTCATGTGCAAGGTGCTTATGATGTGAAAACAGCCCAAAGTTAATCTTTATCTGCCACTGGCCAGATGTATTTTCTTTGAATGTGGGTTTCAATACTGTTTCAATGAATGTGAGTTTTAAGGGGAGAAACATTTTAATGCTGTCTTTTTTCATGTTGAGACTGCATTGCTTTGTTTAGCAGATGTCTATTAGTGTCTGTGCTATAAAATGTAAAATAAAACTTTTAAATGAAATCCAAATCATCATATATGTAAAGCAGTATGCACATTGCAGTGTTTATGGAAAATGGGGTGAAATGGCCAAGTAATGAGACATTGGAATAGCTGCAGGGGGGAGGCCCCATTCAACCATGATTTTGTGAGGGGGGAAGGGCGGCAAACTCAAAGACAGCCCTGGTTAAACTATACCTCTCAATGTCCAGATTTTTGCAGAATGAATAGATTTTTGCCTCTTATTTTTGGTTTGTTCCTCATAAAATTTGTAGATTTCTGGCAAATCATTTAGGAATAAGTCACTAAATAATGACAGACATTGGGTTTCAGACTTCATACCCTTCAGAAAATTCATACTAATGCAAATCCTACTATTCTATTATGTTTCTAAGTTTATAAGAGCAATATTTAAAAATTGTCCTTAGTTTTGGGCCTTTGTCCCACTTCTATTTATGGCTTTATCCAGATTTCTTGCTCTGAGGTTGAGAGGTATGACAAATGTGTCAGGACCATCACCATCAGCCAGCGACATTTCAAATTGTGGCATACTTGTTGCAACCTATTCCCCCATGTAGTGACTCTGGATGTGTTCAAGCAAGGCAAGGAACAGTTATGCAGTGCAAGTGTGCTGAGTATACCCCATCCAAGGTAGACACAAGTACTGCAGTGGCTTTTCATCTGTCCTTGATTTTGCAGAATATTCTGGTTTTCTGACATATTTTATACTGTTGATTTATGATTCTTATAATTCAGAAAATGCATGTTTTTGCAGTGCCTGTTGCTCTGTGTTTAAGTAGCAATGCTTTAATGACCATCAGGTAAGCCTGTCTGAGATTGTAAGATGCAAGTAAGCTTTAATAAGCATACTGTTAAAGAATTACCAAAATTGAAAGCCTTTTTTGTTGTTGCCATGCAGAGAATATTTACATAACTAGATAACGTATTAGCCTTAGATATTGAAATGCATATGACAGTATTTGTAATAAAGGACAGGATTACAGTATTTTCAGAAGCTCATTACACTTGTTGAAGACTTGCAATCATCTTTGCAGGCTTTACTCGTAAGCTAAACAGAATGCCAATCTATCATGTGTGGTCCACAACCTGTGCAGTAATCCTTGTTCATTTTTTACTTTGATCATATTTTCCCCATGAAACAAGTAAATAGTTGTTGTCAGGCAGCAGGTCTTTTTTTGGATAAGAAACATTTTTACAAGCGGGGGTATCACAGAGTTTGCTTCTTTCAGCATGCTACTTGGTACTTTTATAAAGCTGAATATAAATTATAATTAGAACTGCAGTGCAAGGAGAAGTGGTTTGAGTTGTGATGCTTGTTTTTTTATACTTGATTTTGACTGGCATTCCAGTAATGTATTTAAAAAGTAATGTCTTTTTTCATGCTTCACAACCTTTTTGTTTCCATCTAGATATTAAGTAAGATGTCATGTAGCCAATGCATTGAAATATTTTTTCTTCTGCACTTCATTTTGTCTTGATTGGACTCTCATAATGATGGTTTGGCACCCAGGGCAGCGTATTTAAATAAAGTCCCAGTTTTTGTGGTTTTGAGCATAGCTCTGCCCCTTTCTGGTTGGCAACACCCATCCCATTGGCCCCACCCATTCAGCTGTCTCCTGCAGCCCCCTTTGATTTCAAGTAACCAGCCACCACTGTCTGCAAGTGAAGTCTTTTAACATGCAATGCAACAAATTTTTCTGGGTATACTTGTGCTGTGCTGTCATAGTAGAAAACATACTAGTAGGAAGTCATGATGAAGCAAAATATGTCAGAAACCTCAGAAAAGTTCTAGTAAGGGCATGTCAAGTGACTCTTAAGCTCAGTCCACACAAATGCAAATTCAGGCTATGAGAAGTTATTAATGTCATTTATTTATAAGTACAGGCTTATGGCAAGACCCTTCAAAACAAACAGCCATTCTCGAGATGGCAGCTCCAGACAATATTCAAGCCCTGTGATGTTATCTTGGCGTGGTCAACTACCTAGGCAAGTTCATTCCAGACTTGAGCCAACTTTCAGCACCACTCAGAATGCTAACATTTAATGATGTATCCTGGTCTTGGTTAGAGCAGAACCAAAGAGCATTTGATGTCCTGAAACAGAGAATTGCTTGCCCACCAACTCTTAGGTACGATGATGTTTACAAGCCAGTTACACTTTCCTGTGATGCTTTGAAATTTGGTCTTGATGCAGTCATTTTACAAGAGGATCAGCCTGCTGCCTATGCATTGAGAACTCTTACCCAAACTGAGATGCAGTATGCCCAGATCAAGAAAGAACTTTTGGCAATTGTGTTTGCATGTTTGAAATTCCATGATTATGTTTATGATAGACCTATCCAGATTGAAACAGACCACCAGCCATTAATCACAATCCTGAGAAAGCCAATGCATTCAGCTCCAACCAGGCTGCAACATATGATGCTGAGATTGCAAAAGTACAATTTCAATCTTGTCTACAAGAAAGACAAGCTTCTTTGTCTTGCTGATACATTGTCCAGATTGTCCATAAACACTGCAGAACAGCACGAGAATAAGAACCTTGATTTTGAAGTCATGGAAGTGAGAAATTTTTCATCCACATGTCTTGATGAGCTGAGAGATCACACAGCCACAGATCCAGTTTTACAAAGGCTCAATCACTTTATCAATCAAGGATGGCCATCAAACAATCTAGTTTATCTCAAGAAGTGCAACCTTATTTTCCCTTTAGAGATGAGATTTTGTCTGACAAAGGTATCATTATGAAAGGTCCAAAAGTAATTGTTCCAAAGTCCTTGCCACCAGAGTACATTACTATTTTGCATCGTGGTCACCCAGGAACCGAATCTACCACAAGAAGGGTGAGAGGGCTATTATTTTGGCCTTCTATGTCACAAGACATTGGGAGAGGACTTTCATCTTGTTCAGTGTGTAATAATACTAAGCCACATCAACAGAAGGAACCACTTCAGCTTAACCAGATTCCAAAACTATCTTTGTCGATGGTAACCACTGATATCTTCAAGTGGAATGGTCAATATTATTTGGTGTTAGTGGACTCTTACTCCAATTGGTTCAAGATTGACCTACTTCCAAACCTAGCATCCAGTACTGTCATTACTAAGATGAAGCATCATTTTGCTGTTCATGATAGTTTGCACAAAGTTATTTCTGACAATGGCACTTAGTTTACAAGCTAACAGTTCAAAAGATTTGCAGAGAAATGGGACTTTACTCATGTCACAAGTAGTCCAGAGTACCCGCTGTCAAATGGTTTGGCAGAACATGCAGTTCAAAGTGCAAAACAGTTATTAGAGAAGTCAAAATGAGATGATAGTGATGTTTTCCTGAATCTCTTGAATCTCAGAAATGTTCTTCATGATAAACATCTTGGTTCACCTGCTCAGATAATTCTTTTGAGACAAACCAGAACTACATTAACAATCAGTAGTCAATTGTTGGTTCCATGTGTCAAGAACAACAGGTTAGTGACAGCCAATCTGTTGAAGAAGTGCCTAACACAGAAGTCCTACTACAATAAGACCAGCAAACTGCTCAATCTATTACGAGAAGGAGAAGTGGTAAGGATGAAAATGTCCAGAGGTTATGATCGGATTGTTGTCATGAAGAATATTGGTCCAGAGCTGAGATTGTACATTATGGAATCAGAAGGAGCAATTTTTAGGTGGACTCAAAAGCATTTGAGACCGGTGCCTATACCACAACACATAGCCTATGAGAAAGACTCTATCTTAGAGTGAGTTTTCTGGTGTTCCAATTCCAGAGGAAGGTCCAGAGAACATTCCTGTTTATATGAAGTTCCTGATATGAGTTGTGCACCGCAGACTGTCCTTGTTGCTAAATTTGGTCCCGACTGTTATGTTACAAGATATGGTTGAAACTCTCCACCCTGTAGCAGATATGAAGCAACTTGGACATGAGCATTGTGCTTTGTTTCTAGTGTATATAGTGATGAATGTCTATCTCTGATATCGCTTTGTATAAAGGGCGATCTTTTTAAGAGGGAGGGTGTAGATCAATATGTGTGTATATACCTTTCAGAAGCTAAGGGCTTGCACAAATGTATAAATACTGAACTCATGTGAACCTGACTGCCATTTTGTAGTTAGTTGTTGAGATGTAAGCATTTATGTATGTAAGGTCTGTCTGTTAGCTAGCTTGTTCATATTTAATGATGTTGCTATCCATCCTGATGTGTTTCTATGTATTAAAGCATATTTAAAAAGCCCTAAGCCTTCTTGTCATATGTGATAGAGATAACGACTATCACATTGCATAACCTACATCCCACAGTAAATGTTCCTGTGGAATATTCCCCCCTAGTGAACATCTGATACAGTTGGGAGGTGTGCCAGATATGTGAGTTGTGGTAACTGCCTTGGTTGCCAGCACACACATTCAGGATTATTCCCTTGACATTACAAATGACTTGAGAGTTAGTACAGTGGAAGCTATTTCTATTAATGTAGAACCTTCCCTGTTCCCCAGCTGGTGCCATCATTTCTACATATGTGCAATCTATGGCACCCAGTACTTCAGGGTAAAGTGCTACAGGACAGAACTCCTGTACATTTCTGGCCCTATCCTTAGGATTATGGAGAACATATATGTGTTCATTAGCAAGCAATAGCATAGCATTCAGAATTGATGGAGGATCCTGGATGCTGATGCCTGTGATAACCCCAGCATATCTCCTGTCAGTATCTGAAGTTAAAATTCTAAGTGCTACACATACCTGTGTCTCCAGTGGGATGGGTTCCCCTCGGTTTGTCCTGGCTCTGAGCTGAGGATGACAGAGGTTGCAGAGTTCCTGCATTGTGTCTCTATCCACTCTGTAGTGCTCTACAACTTCCACATTATGGAGATTGTGATATATTACCCATGGTCTGAGAACTATTCTCCTTTTTGGCTTTGGTCTGTTAGCAGCATCAGCACACAAACTTCAGCCTGTTGCACATACACATGAATTAAAAGAACAGCAGCCCTTAACATTGTTTCTGTGTAGACTCCTTTCTGTGGCTGTATTCCAATAGGTTTTAGAATTCACTGAGAAAACAAGCACTAAGTCTACATGGTTGCTTTATAGCTTGTTGAATAGCTCCTCCATCTTGGATTGGTTGATCAGCATACAACTCAGCTGCTTATGCAGTAACTTGCATTCCACAGTTTTTACCTTGTTTGCACAGCCACTTACTGAATCCAAAACAGTGCACTACCATGTGTGTGTGTCACACCATGAGGCACATACAGTGTAAATGGACCGTGTAGGCTTTATTGAATCTGGCCAAATGACTGTTACTGTCTTGTTTAATGGTTACTTTTACACTTCCCTTCTGGTTGCACTGTCTCTCTATTACATTGCCTCGTGCCTTCTTTTTGGATAATGTCACCACCGACAACATTTTTAGTAGAGTTTCTTGGTCTTTCACTGGCCTTTCATTAATTTTCATCAGACTCCCAAGAACAAATTCTACTGACAATATCTTAGATAATCCAGAAACCGTGTCACATGTATTTTTCCCTTCTTTTTCATCTGAACATATGCTTGGTCAGTGACTGAGTTGTCAGCAATTGATATACCAACACATTCTACATCTGTGAAAGAATGTGATCAAAGAGAAATTTAACAAAAATATTTATTTTGTATGGGCAAGCACTTACAACCCCATCATATCTCTCAAACTTTTACTGCAAGAAGTCTGGACAAAACCTAAATGAATGGAGAAACAAAGGCCTAAAAATGGTACATATTTTAAATATCACTCTTATAAACTTAGAAAGTTGCTAGAGTAATATGTTCCATGTTAGCATGCATTTTCAGAAGAATATGAAGTCTGAAACTCAAATGTATGCCATTATTTAGTGACTTCAGTCCTCAGTGAGTTGCCAAAAAACAAATTGTATGAATAACAGACCAAATATGTGTCACAAATCTGAACATTCTGTAAAATTCTGGATAATCGAGAGGTATGAACCCTATATCTGACATGCACTAGAATCCACCCCAAACCCTCAACATTATTTTTCTAACCCTGGTGTCACTGTAGCATGAGAAAATTGCAGTTTCTGACCTCAGCAACTTGGTTTATACTGAGGTGTCTATAACATGAGGTATTATTTCTCAGTTTTGTGAACATCATGGGTGATGGAGAATTTTTCTTCAGCTGATAGTTTACACCATTTCTTCTGTAACATTTTGTATTGTTTTTACAGTGGACTACTTCACTAAAATAACTCTTTTGTGATTGTTCTCTAAACTACCATGGTTTATAATTGCTCGTCTTTCTTACTATCATACTTTTTATTACCAAGATGGCATACGACTATCAGAAATCTTATTTCTTTTTGCAGCAATGGAGGCTAAGAGACACCTGATGGTTCAATGATTTAAACATACTGCTACAGCATTCATCTAACATTTTTAACTTCTGCTTCACGATTTTCTCAAGTCTGTCTAGTCTAGTTTAAGAAGCAGTTAAGGAAAAATATTTTTTTATTTAACAAGGAAAGTCTGACTTGGAACAAAGCCAATTTTCAGTGGAGGCCTGGGGAGAAACACTCCAGACACATGTCTTTGTAATGTGGGAGGAAATTGGAGCACACAGAGGAAACCCACACAAATGCAGGGAGGACATGCAGACTCCACACAGAAAGCACCCCAGCTGAGAGTCAAACCAGAGAACCTCTTGCTGTGAGGGAACAATGTTACCACTGCACTGTCTGCAAATAATCAGCCCTTGCAACTCTTGAACCCAGGACCCTGCACACCATAGCCACAGTGATTTACCACTAAACCATTTAAGCTGTAATAAAGCAAAAATAAAACTAAATCTTATCAAACACGATCTAATTTCATTTTATATTATTTGTTCCTTTTATGTAACTCTCTATCCCATTCTTTTGCCTGTTTTTCTCCTCTGCTGCCTGTTTACATGAATCTTCTAATCCCAATGAGAAACGTGTGCTTCCCCTCCACCATTTTTCAGTTTTTACTTGCTTCTCATTTTATCTGTTTCTTCTTCTTGATTCTTGTCTTCACTTTCCCATAGCATTTACATCAACTATAACACTCTGAAAACAACCCCACAAAAAAGCAATGACACTTGCATCTGCTTTTTCTTGTTTGTTGCCTCATTTTTGTACTACAAGACATCTTCTTCATATCATTCCATAGTATAGTCATTAACTGGCTTCTAGATAAGGCCTTCCCTGTTAGCTTGTTAGAAATTTTGTTACAGGATGCCATTCAAATGGTGCTTAAACTGTATTAGTTCATAAAAATGCTTTTTCTGGCAGGGTAGCACAGTGGGCTGAGGGTATGAGCTATTAATACACTTTATCTTGTAGATCTGAGCTTTATTCATTTACTGTCTAGCTGCAAATTGTGACTTTAAGCAAGTTACTTATCCCAGGAGTGCTAATACGTCCTTACTGGAGAACACATGTGCCTTAGGCTCCTTCTCTCTTAATACACTAATAAAAAGGTGATGCTATAGTTATATATTCAGAAACAACTGGAGAGTCCATTGTTCTTGTGATGGATGCTCAGTTTCATAATTTAAGGCTACATATTTTGATAATTTAATGTTTGAACGTTTTCTGGAGTTCTTCATTGCATAAACATTTACAGACAATCCAAGTTCATAACTTGACTGTTTTAAGCACCATTCATTTCAACGATACTTAATAGTTCCAGAAAATGCTTAGCTAGCACTCTTGACTTGGATTTTTACCCATCACTTGTGAAAACATTCACTTGAATTTTATGGCTGGCATACTGTATGGGAAGCAATATAATTAGTGCACTCAGTTCATTGCAGCTACATACATTCTGTTCCATTTCTCCATCCTTAGGCCTCTGACATATCTCTTTACATCAGAACACTGCAATTTTCACAACCTACAGCAACACTGGAGTTAGAAAAATAAAGTTTGGTAAAATGTAATATAATGTGTAATAAAGTACAGCTGTGTAAGCTGAACTTCCTATAGCCAATAGATGTTTGAATGGTCACTGTTGCAGTAGCCTTAGCTATATGGGTTATATCCTGCCAAGGATATTACAGGTGGAAAGATTTCAAAGCTTCAGGGCATATTCCACATACCCAAACTGTCAAGCAGTTTGAGCTGAGCTCTCTAAAAGATAAGTTTCAGTGCAAGGCCCTTCAGAGCTTTCCTGCAAGCAGAAAGAGTGAGGTTGGGCTCTGAAAGGACAAGGCTATGAATAACAAACATAAATGCGCACACCATGGCATAAAAAACACACACTAAAATATAAGGGGGATGGAGGGAGGGAGCGGCTAATGTAGTGATCATTAGAACATCTACTGTTATGGTAAGTTCAACTTACACAACTGTACTGTGTTCTTCATATTGATCACTGTTGCTGTAGCCTTAGCTATATGAGTAGATTACCATAGCTAACTATATTTGGGAGGAAGAAAGAGACAGGTTCAGGAACTCCTGGAGAATGGTCCTAGCAAAGCTTGATCTAGACCTGAGAAGGAA
Organism: Protopterus annectens; assembly: GCF_019279795.1. NCBI lineage: Eukaryota > Metazoa > Chordata > Ceratodontiformes > Protopteridae > Protopterus > Protopterus annectens. The sequence goes on along the minus strand of NC_056727.1, from coordinate 1,073,513,809 downwards.
TCAAGCTTATACTGCTTTGTAAAAGTATGTACAGAGGGCCAAGTAGCAACTTCTAGAATACTTCTAGAATCCAACCCTTTCCAAAAAGCCATAGATGAAGCCATGACCCAGGTGGAGTGAGCATTGATTCTGCCTGTAACAGATTTGCCATGGTGAGCATAACAAAAAGTAATTTCCTTAGATAACCATTTGGAAATAGTCTGTTTTGACACAGGATGTCCCTTCTTTTTATGTTCACAAAAATGAGCAATTGATCCAAAGATTTGAAATATTTAGTTCTGTCAATATAGTAACTGAATTGTCTGTAGACATCCAAGGTATGGCGTATCCTTTCTCCCTCATTTTCACATTTGGGAAAACAATGGGGACATGGATAGTTTGGTTTAAAGGAAACTTACATACCACCTTAGGCATAAAAGAAAGATTGGTTCTCAAAGAAACCCTGTTCCTACTGAAAGTGAGGCAGGGTTGACTAACCATAAGACCTTGCAACTTAGATACCCTTCTTGCAGAGGTCAGAACAATCAGTAAAACTGTTTTCCATGTTAAGAACTTCAAGTTCACAAGATTAGATAGTTCAAATGGAGTAAGTGTTAGCTTCTCTAACACAAAATTAAGATCCCAAGAAGAAACCACCAGTTTCCTTGGAGACCAGTTATGTGAAACCACTTTCAAGACAATTTTGCCATGAGACTGCCTTAAAAGAGGAGGATCCATGGGCAGATGTGATGAAATGGCCAATAAATGAGCCTTGGTAGAAGAAAAAGAAAGGCCATAGGATTGTAACTTCACAAATATTGTAAATCTAGAGAACAGGTACCTCTGAATGGGTGCTGGTTATGTTGCTGGCACCAACCAGCCATTTGCTAATATAGGATTTTCTAGTAACAGTTTTTCTTGCCTCTTTTAGTACCTACTGCACATCCTCAGAAAACAGGTGCCTAAATGAATTAAGACCCTATTATCCAGACAGTCAAAATATGATGTCAGGGTGGGTCAAACACCCCTGCTGTTGTGTGAGTAGATCCATTCTCTGAGGAAGCTTATGATGATTGCCCCTAGCCATTTCCAAAAGAAAGGAGAATCACAGTTGCCTGGACCAGAAGGATATCACTACAGTAATCTTAGGGGATTCCTTCTGAATATTCAGATGTATCCTGGATATTAGTAGAAAGGGTAGAAAGGCATACAGGAGCATTCCTGTCCAAAGAAAAAGAAAAAGCATCCCTCTTCCAGGCCTTCTTGCATGGAGTACTTTAACAAAATCTTGTCAGTTGATTGTTCAGAGAGGAGGCAAAGAGGCCAACTTGAGGAACTCCCCACAGATGGATCAAATCTTGGAAGACATCCTGTTCTAGTTTTCATTTGTGAGGCTCTGCCATGGTCCTGTTCAGCTTCACTGCCACACAATTTTGCTCTGACAGAATGTAGGATATCTGTAGAGTGAAATTGTGCAGTGCAGCTATATTCCAAGCCAAATCAGATAGTCTGCAAAGAGGGTACACCCCGTTTCTCCCTTGATTGTTCATGTACCACATGACTGTGGTATTGTCTGTAACCACTTGAACAGGTTCTGGGGACTAAAGATGGTTCAGAGAGTTCAGTGCCTTGATCAGGGCAAGCATCTCCTTGATATTTACATGCTTGCATCTGTTCTTGGTGTCCTTCAACCCTTGCACTTTTATCTGCCCTAAAACTGTTCTCCAAAGTCTGGAGCTTCTTTGGTCACTGACTGATTTGTAGCAGACAGGAGAAGGGGAAACCTGGATTTAAGGACATCTGTTGTCTCCACCCCAAAAACTTCTCTTCTGACAAGCCCCAGTACTGGGATCTGAAAAGATAAAGGATGTTGATGCTGGGACCAAGGAGATTTCGGATACCACTGTATGTTTCTTATTTGGAATCTTGCTGGGGGTATAATAAGAATCATACATGCTATGAGACCCAGAAATCTGAGGTATTTCCTTACAATAACTGAAGTCCGAGTGAAAAAAACCTAAGAAATTGATCTAAATAAAGACCTATTTTTTTCCTGTGGAAGAAAAGCTCTTTGAACAGAGGTGTCTAGTTTACAGCCCAGGAACACAATCCTGTTTGAGGGAGTCAAGAAAGACTTTTGAATCCTCTCTTGGAATCCCAGCTTACACAAGAGATCTCTCACCCAAGAGAGGAAGAGATTCTTGACATTTTCAAAAAGACTCTGCAATGATAAACAAGTCATTTAAATATGAAAAAAATATGAATAATCTGTAGCCTGCAATGATCTATAACTGGAGCTAAGCACTTTATGAGCACTCTTAGTGCAAAGAATAGTCCAAAGGTTAAGGAAGAGAACTGATAATGTGATCCAGACACACAAAACCTTAAGAAATGCTTTAAGTATGGATGAATAGGGATGTGATGCTAAGCATCTTTAAGTCAATTGTTAACCAGAAACTTGAAACAGGAAGAAGAGTTAATAAGTTGTGAAGTGAAATGGTTTTGAATTTGGGCACTATCTTGAGCAGGTTTAGGAAAGAAATAATCCAGAACTGGTCTCCAAGCATTTTCTTTATTTCCTTGGCAATAGAAGCATCTGAATAAAACCCCTTTTCCACCTGAGAAGGAGGAACTGGTTCTATTACTCCATGGGACAGAATGTGATACGAACAGATAGAAACAAAAGAGTTTGATCTGCAGGATCAGGAATGATCCCCTGAAAAGAAAGAATTTCCTCCCTGTAACCGTGATGAATGATTTTCAGACCCAGTTTGTCTAAACCAATCTGTTGCCAAAGAGAACATGGAGATTCAGACTTTCTGGAAGAGAAAAGGGGACAAGGTGTGAGGGGGTCAAAAGGCATCTTGAATAGTCATTCAGACTTGTTGGACTGTCCATGGTTTTGGGAAGTTCAAGACTTTGTTTTGGAGCCCCCCCTTTGCCACTTCTTCTTAAATACCCATTTATCTGAATTCTATTAAGACCATTTATTCTGTTTTTTTTTTCCAAAATTTGATGAGAATGAAAATTCCTTGGTTAATTTAGAAAAACAGGGCTGAAAAATTATTAGAGAGTCTCTGCAAATAGCTTGACCCTTCCATCACATGTTTCGATCACCTCTGCAGCAGAGGATCCAGACACTAAATCTCTATACAAGGGAGAATTTAAAATCTAATTTTTATATAATCTGTGGGGGGGGTTCTGAGAATGTAGCCAAGTTTAAAACAGTACCAGTCGCCATAGCTCTGGAAGACGTATCAGCAGAGTCATACATACACTACAAAGAATCAGTAGTGACCTGTGCAATAGAAGAAACTAAGTTATTTAAGACAGATTGTTCCTCACAAGAAACTGCAGATAAAATGTTCCTCATACTTTCCCAAGTCAGAACAAACTTTAAGATATGAGCCTGACAATTTAAAATTCTGAAAATCAAAGTTGCAGAAGTATACAATTTTTCCAAACCTTTCAATAATTTCCCATCCTTATTAGAAAGAGAAGGATTATAATTAACTCAGTGCTTAGCAGAAGTGGAGTCAGCAAAGACTATAGTTACTGGGTCAGGTTTGGAAATAGTGTATAAAAATTTAAAAGACTGAGGAACTTTATACATTCAATCTGCCTTTCAAGGGACAGCTGGCTGACTATCAGGAAAATTGCAGGCAGTAAGACACACATCCTCTAATGCAGATACGACAGGTAGAATTGGTGTAGGTTCTGAAAAAAATCCTTCTGCAACAACTCATAGTATTTTCTGAGGGACTAAGAAACCTCAATGTTTTCCAACTGAAAACACTGGCACATTCTCGCAATAGTCTCAGAGAAAAAGAAAGCCCTGCAGGGAGAATCAGAAACTGAGTTCTCTTCTGAGTCTGAATCAGAAATCTGAGGAAAAAAAAATGAATCTGTCCCTGCATATTCCTGTCCAGATTTAGAATCTTGAATCTCTTCGGGAAAAGTGGCATCCTTTCATTTACCAGAACTTGCTAAACAAAAAGGATCAATAGCCTTAATCAAACCCAGTCCCAGTAAACTACTTCTATCCAAAGAAATTTAAGAAGGAGTAGATACATGTTTAGTTTTCTGTTTCTTTTTGACAGGAAAAATAGAGCCACCACTGTTACTAATTGCAGCCGCTACTTCCACAAAGATAGAAACGGCATTCTGACACAAGAAGGAGACCTTCCCTGTTCCCTCTGCCATGACTGACAAGAGTGCTTCTCTCTTGCCACAAAGGGGACTCTAACAATCACAGAGGAAGTAGCTAACCTCAGTCCATGGCGGCTATAGGTGCTACACCAGAGGCATCGGAATAAAAGAAGAGTCATCTGAGGTACGACAAATGGCCACAGCAGAGTCACCCACCTGCAGGTGAGGCAAAATGCTAACCTGCTGTGGTGGCAAAGGCTGTTTACTTAACTTTTTCTTTTTGTGGTTGGAAGAAGGACAGACTGTGGGACCAACCATCTATTCCATGGTCTAGATGAAAATGGTGCCAGTTTTCCAAGGAACATAAGCAGCAGATACCTGGAAAACTACCAGTCCACAAAATGTACTTTTTGGCAGAAAAAAAACATAGTAAAAAGCAATTTCAAGCACTATAGCAGCCCCACAATAGAAAAATAAACACAATGTCTCCAGAGAAAATATGTTTTCAGTTAGTTGCCCTACTTTTAAACTGATAGAAAAAATGAGTGCTCAGTTTTAAAAGTACATTACAGTCTCAAGACAGTCCATTAAACTCCTAGCTTTAAAATAACTTTCCTGAAGAGGAAAGTAATAAAATATCAGTAAATAAAAGAAAATGAAAGTTGTTTTTTTCCAAAGGCAACTTATCTGTCCAGCAAAGGAAAACACAAGCTGACCATCGATTCTCAAATGCCTCGGAGGAGCATACTCTTCAGTGGCAAGAAAACGCTGAGGGAATTTATGCCCAAATTTGTCTTAGTTAGTTTAGCTTGAGCTGCTTGACAGTCTGGGTGTGTGGAAGGTGCCCTGAAGTTTTGGAAGCTGGCCAGCTATTATATCCTTAGCAGAATATAACTCATATAGCTAAGGCTACAGCAGCAGTGACCAATATGAAGAACATCATATAGTCTTAGGATTATTTTCCCAAAGGAACAAATTAGTGCAGAGCCTACAACAAACTCTGCTTATTTTCTCATGAGTTCCTTAAGTTCAGTATCAGTTGTATTGTTCGGTTAATCTTATTTTTATAAGACTCCTCATGTTTGCATTTGCATGTGGAACCCCTAATGGACTCTTTCTCTCATGCAGTTTGAAACTTTGCCGGAGGTCTAGAGTGTTTCTGCTTTAATCCAAGGCATCAAAGGCAAAAAAAAGAAAATAAGTATATTTTGTGATTCTTCTGCACTTTTTGAACTGTATTTTATCAAACTGCTGCATCATTTCTGTTTTTTTTACCATTTTACTGTTTGTGATTGCTTCATTCACTGCACTTGATTTGCACTGTTCTGATACCTAGATAGCATAGACCAGATTCATACTTGCTGAATCTAGCCTATTATTGATACACTTGAGCACTAAACCAGCCATCTTACATTAAGGGCTCCCCTGCACCTCTGTGGAAGAAGAGTATGGATCCAGCGTTGTCTGAGCTGGAGATTGCTGAAGGAAGGTTCATTGCGTGCTTTCCTATTGGTGGATTAGCTTAAAAGTGTTTTAATTTTGCCAGTATTTAAGCCTCGGATTTGCGCATTGCTGCATATTGTACAACAGGGGTTAGTGGTCCCCTGTATATATGCAAACACCTTGAAACTCAATTTCTCCCTAGGCATCTGTCAGAGGAACCTCCCAAGCTTTCCTAGTGCACTATGGGTGCAGTCTGCAGTGTTGCCACTCATCATCTATAGCCTTCAAAAGAACAAACATCTTTGTTATTGCTAGCACAAAAACTGGTCAAACTAGCACATTCCCTTCCCTAATAGTACATATGGTAAAAATCTGCTTTAATGGAAGGGGAGTTTCCTATCATTTCCTTGGCCAGCCTGATTGATATGGACATCCAGAGTCAATGTAGCAATTGCCTCATGTATACTGTCAAACATGTACTCCTAAAACAAACAAATACCCCATGAGAGAGATGTAATTACACTATGAAATTAGAATCAATTCTCTCATGTAACAACAGACCAGACATCAAACAGGTTGTCAGCCCACACAATTCACCTCTCACACAAAATGAGGTCACAACACATAAACCCACTTACATGGAGGTACTCACTAGAAGCTTACCAAAAGATCAGAAACCGCCCAAATGTAAGCCACTTGCACATACTGCTATGCAAATAGAAACCACTACACATAATAACACATACACCAGTGTCTCAGCAAATACGCCCCTAAGCCAAAACACCTCAAAACCTAATGTCTTGGTCATAGATGACTCCATAGTGAGACACACAGATGCTCCCATCACTAGGCTGGACAAGGAGAAGGTCACGGTCATATACCTGTCAGGTGCCAGCATCCAACAAATCACACATGCACTTAAGTCACTCAACAACAAGTACCATTATGACTCTGTCATACTCCATGCTGGGGTGAATTACTTGAGCTGTACCTCTCTGGACTATATGAAGACAGACATGACTGAACTCTCAGATTATGTGTCCCAGCCAGGAATGACCCTAGCCCTAAGCAGCATTCTACCTTCACTCAGGATGATGCCACAATGTAAACAAAAAATGATCAACTTCAACAATTGGCTTAGCTTGTGGTGTCAGCCGGGGGGGGGGGTCCAGTATCGGTCAGCCTGGGAAGATATGGTCTGCATCTGCCTATTCTAGGCTTTTGGATACTGGAAAAGGTGCTTGACTCTCCCATTGTGCTTTTTTTTAAGTCAGTGTCAAAACAAAATTTACAATAAAACAAAATCCACTAGAGACAAACTCAAGCTTCTGCTGCTTAATGCTAGGTGTCTAAACATTAAACTGCACTCCATGGAAGCACTCGTCACCTTGGAAAATGCTGACATCTGTGCAGTCACTGAGACATGGTTCAAGGCCTCAGACAGCAATCCTGGCCATGCAAGGCTACAATGCCTTTTGCACGTAAAGACCTCAAAATGAGCATGAAAGAACCAAAGGTGGAGGTGTATCCATCTTCATTAAAGCCAAGTACACCTCAAGACTGGTCAAACAGTATTGCTCTCTTGAATTACACCATGTCCAATTACCTATAGGCAAAATACCTTACCACATCATTGTTAGCTATAGATCTCCACCATGAACCAAGAAAAGCATACCACCGACCTGGAATTACCGGAGTCACTCATCCTACAGCCCAACACCTAAGTCAAGGGAGAGTTCAACTATCCTTCCATCGACTGAGTGACATACATGAGCACAAACATGCTTGCCCAGAGGTTCTTGGACTTTGTCAATAGAATGGTCTGAAACAGAGAGTCTGCACTCCCACAAGAGTTTCAAATGTCCTAGACACAGTACTGACAAACATGGGGGGTTGCTGCACTCCCCCCTGTGTGATGCCCTCCCTGGTAAGGTTGGACCATAAATCAATCTTGTTTAGACTAACTATTAAATCTGTCACTAACACAGAAGCAAAAAAACTGAAAAACTTTTCCAAAGCAAACTACAGCCTACAAAGCAATGGTATAAAAAGTTTTATACTCCCTGCAATCACAGACAACAATGATGTCTATGCAGAGGTGTATACAAATGCCCTGTGTAAACACTTAAGCAACCGTATAGACTCAGCTGTACCTGACTGGATTAAAACCAGGTCCTCATGAAAAAACAAGCCACCTTACTGAACCTCAAGTATAAACAGGTTATATAACAAAAGGAAGAAAATGACATCTAAAAACAAAAGGGAACTGACTCAGCAGAGGAAGAATTCCCTCCACAGCTTGATCAAGCAAATTGGAAATCTTGTAAATTCCTCTAAAGCTGATTACAAAGCTAAAATTGCATTCCTAGCTAAGGATAGTCATAAGGCATTCTTTAACTACTTCTAGAATCTAAAAAGGAATGCCCAGCTATGTGCTGAATTGGTAGTAGATAGTACCACTTCTACTATATTGGAGGAAATTGCCAACCTGCTAGCTGACAGATTTGACGCAAACTTTACTATCCTGTCCCCACCAGCCATACCCCAAAGCATACCTGACACCAGTCATCTGCCTAGTATCTCCTGAAATCAGGTCATATCTGGACTTTCCAAGGTTAAAAACATGGCCTCAATGGGACCAGATAACATCCCAGGTTTCTTATTAATCAATCTAAAGCAAAACTGGTTTTGTTCTAGTAGAGTGTAGAACAGCAACAGTAATCCCCTTGCACAAAGGGGAGCCATCAACCGACCCTGGGAACTATAGACCGCTAAATATAACCAGCCTCATCTGCAAGGCCATGGAAAGGATCATCATGGACCTTATCAACAAGGACATAGGCAACCTTCTCTGTGTTAGAAAGCCACCAGAGGGTAGACAAAGCTAAAACAAAAACACTGGCTAGATTGTACTGACCAGGTGTAATGAAAAACAGAACCTACAAACTCTAGACCCAACCAAGTCTGGCTTTGTTAAGGGTAGACCATGCTTATTGAACCTAGTAGACTTCTTTGAGAAGGTCACCAAAGCCCTTGATGAAGGTAAGACAGTGCATACTGCCTATCTTGATCTAGCCAAGGCTTTTGACACAATCCCCCACTCAAGTATCATTGAATAACTCTTACAGGCTGACCTAGCCTGTGACATTAACAGAACATGCTGGAGAGACAGATATATCTCCGAGAGATCACAGACAAAATAATCTGGACATGGAAAACTTTACAAGACAAAAAACAAGAAGACAGAGGAAAAGTAGAAAAGAAGATTAGTAATGGAGAAGTTAAAGAAACAGAAACTGAGGTTATGGAGTACCTGCAAAGTGAAGGATTTAGTGTAAAAAATCTAATTCAGAAAGCACCACAATAGGACAGAGTAATGAATATCCAAATTAAGGGGAAACCAGTGGAACAGGAAGCAATTGGTCAGGTGCCATATGAAGATATTTTGGAGCCTTCCACAGGAAACCAGTATAAATGTTCATTTGAAGCTAGACAGCAAGGGAAGGAACAGGAAACTGTGGAAACCAATGCAGTCAATATTGAGAAGTGATAGGCCAGTGAGTTCCCATATGATACAGCAACGGATGGCACAGGATGAAATTGATGAGAATGTGTCACAGAAAGATGCTATAGAACCTTCTATAGAATGCCCACAGGAATTGGAAAACAAAGGATGTGCCCTCAGTTTGGAAGAAAATGAGCTAAGAGAGGAATTGCTTGACTTAATAGACATGGACAGCTACATCAAGATCAATGAAAGAAATAGACTGCAGAAGGTAAATAAAACCCAGAAAGTCAAAAGTGTGATAAAGCAAATGAACACAGTAATTAGGACTGTTCATACAGATCCATGCAATATAGCAGAAGTAAACAGGATATATTACTCTGCAGCTAAATTAATAACTGATAAAGTTCTACTGCAAGAACACAAAGTAGTGAGGGAAAGGAAGGGGAGAAATTGAATACCACCATGGAAATATCAAATAGAGAAAATTATAAAGCAATTAAGATAAGAAATGTTACTGTTAGAAGACTATAGAAGAGGGAACAGATCAATAAAAATACTAAGAAAGATAGATGTGATAAAAGTAATGCACAATATTAGAACAGACCAGGATCTATTATGTACTACAGCAAATAACAAACTAAAAATGTCAGCACAGGCAGAAAAACATAGAAGATACATAGATACATATAAAGGAAAAGTGAAAATAAGCAATTTATTGATGACCCAAAAAGATATTACAGAGAAATGGGAAATAAGGTAAAAGGAATTGAAAGACCATAAATAAGAAGAAATAGATACATTTTGAAGTATCTATGACGATCCTGTGGAACATAACAAAGTTGCTAAATGGATAGAAGAAGTAAAAGAAAGAATAAAAGTAACAGCTAAAGAGATTGAAACAAAGTTAAGAAAAGCCTCTAACTGGAAAACCCCAGGCCTGGATGCAGTACCTAACTTCTGGTTAAAAGTATTAACATTTTTGCACAAAGATTTAGCCATGAGTAAGAGCTATTTATATGCACACCCCGAACAGACACCAACCTGGCTAACAACAGAAAAAACAATGCTGCTACTTAAGAGTGAACCTGCAAGCTACTCTAAAAATTATAGACTGATAACTTACCTTCGGATGATGTATAAACTATACACTGGAATTGATGCCAACAGACTTTAGTCATTTAGAAGAAAACTCAATTATGACAGTAGAACAAAAGAGCAATAAAAGAAAGTCATATGGAACAAAGGATCATTTGCTGTTAAATAAAGTCATAGTGGAGAACTGTAAAAAGGGGCAGAATCTAAGTATGGCATAGATTGACTACAAAAAAGCATTTGATAGTATCCCTCATTCATGAATAAAAGAGTGCTTAAAAATGTGTAAGATACATCCCATGCTGATCGACTACATTACATTGACCATGAAACAGTGGTAGACCACTCTGCAATTAAGCCATGATAAAGGACAAATTGTTATCTCAGGGATAAAAATTCAAAGGAGGATATTCCAGGGTGATTCTCTGTCAAAATTATTATTCTGCCTTGCCTTTAATCCATTAAACTGTTTACCCAACAGCTTAGGCCATGGCTATAATCTGACTCATATAAAACAACAAAATGTAAAGACTTCTCATCTTCTCTTTGTCGATGATTTAAAACTGTATAGCTCATCACATGAGGAACTGAAAGCACAACTGCAAGTTGTCAAAACTTTTTCAGATGATATAAGAATGTCATTTGGTCTTTATAAATGTGCAAAAGCAACCTTTAAAGCAGGAAAACTATGACAGGAAAATATCTGTTTGGGACAAGAATGTGATATAAGAACATGAGCAAGAAGGAGTGCATAAATATTTGGGATCTGGTGAAGGATCAACAATAAAACATGAACAAATGTGAATAAAACTTAGTAAGGAATATTTCAGAAGACTTAAATTAATCCTGAAAACAGCACTGACATCTAGGAACAAAGTCCAAGCTATACACCAATTTGCTCTTCCTTTTCTAACTTACAGTTTTGGAGTGACTGACTATCCCCGAAATGCATTGGATAGAATAGATAGGAAAACAAGAAGAATGCTTCATGCTCACCAAATGATTTATAAAAATCAGTGCATACCAAGATTATATATTCCCTGTTCCGAAGGAGAGATGGGTCTCCTTGAAATTGATTATATTTATAGATCTGCAATCGTGGGACTCCACACATATCTGCTGACCTCACAAGACCCAAATGTAGTGAAAGTTTTGAAACATGAGGGGAATAAATCTAAGATGACTTCTCTGCTTAATCTAGTAGAAGCTTATTGGCACCAAGCAGGAATATAAATCAAGTTGTTAGAAATCCAAAAAAATGCTGACAGTCCTGTACTCAAAAACTTTTATTCGGGAAACCAAAACAGTTAAGCGCATTCATCAGCAACCACAAGCTGACTTCATCAGAACTAAATTAGAACAAAAACATGTTTAATTTATAGCATAAAGGCATCACCTGCTTCAATTATAGGTTCATAGGTTCATAGGTTGATACTAGGCTATCTTCCCTAGGGCATTTATAAGCCTAGCCAGAGTATGTTTGGCTTTCGCCACCCTTTTAGATTAGTTGACTGTGCCTCTGTATAGTAGGTCACAGAAGATAGCCCTTTTGAGGTTAGTTTACTGTGCCTCTGTCTAGTAGGGACACAGAAGAGATCCCAGGGGTAAACCTACAATCTCCCATCCACTCATCAAGATTTCTCTTGAAGAGGGTCATTGAGGGACTCTGCCTAACATGGATTGGAATTTTGTTCCAGAATGAGGGGAGCCTCTGGGATATGAATCTGTCCCTCCAGCATGTCCTATTTATTTCTGTGCTGAGGTTTAAGTCCCTGGAGCATGTAGCTCAAAGGGATTTGGATTTCTTGAGGTGGAGCATGTCCATTAATTCTGGGTTGGACATGGCTTTATACGTCAGGCACAGATCGCCTCTGAGTAGGCGGTAAGCAACTGAGTAGAGATGGAGTTTCTTTAGCCTAACTGCATAGGGCATCTGTTTGAGTCCCTTGATCCTCTTGGTGAGGTACTTTTGGGGTCTTTCCAGTTTCTGCAGGTGTCGTGTAAGGTACATCCCAAATGTGGCATTGTATTCAATTATGGGCCTGATGAGTGATGAGTAGAGGGGCACAATGACCTCTCTTGATCTAGATGTGAACCCTTTCGTGATAAGGTGGGCTATATAGAAGGTCTTTCTAACCACTTTGGCAATGTGATTGTCAAAGGAGAGATTGCTATCTACTTGGGTCCCCAAATCCCTAATTACTTCTTTCGTACTTAATGGATTACCACCTATGTGGTAATTTGTGGGCACTTTGTTTTTCCCAAAGGGGCTGACTATGCACTTTTTGGCATTTAGCTTTAGGCCATGGCTCTGGCACCAGTTATCCGTCTCTGTGAGACTCTTTTGGAGGATCCTTGTGTCAGTCGGTGAGTTGATTATGGCACCCAGTTTGCAGTCATCTGCGAACTTGGTCAGCCATAGTCCTCCCATGTTAGCCTGTACCTCAGAGAAATATATACCGAACAAGAGAGGTCCCAGGACTGAGCCTTGTGGGATGCCACTTGTAACTGGTTTAGAGTCTGACATGGCACCTGCAGTTCTGACCATGTGGGTTGTATCCCTGAGCCAGTTTACAACCCATCTTGTGACATAGGTGTTGATATTTAAGCTGGTGAGCTTATTTATGATGCCTGAGTGGGGTATTGTGTCGAAGGCTTTTGCAAGGTCCAGGTAGGCTGTGTGGACTACCTTCCATTCATCTATGGCCTTGGTGACTATTTCAAAGAAGTCGACCAGGTTCAAGAGGCAAGATCTGCCCTTCACAAAGCCAAATAGGGTAGGATCCAGTGTTTGGAGGTTCCCAATGTCTTTGTTTATGAGTTTCATGATGATACGCTCCATAGCTTTGCAGACCAGGGCTAGTCAGGCTTATAGGGCAATAGTTCCGGGGTCCGTTGTGGCACCACCTTTGTGGAGTGGGACCACTGTTGCTGTACGCCATTCCTTGGGTACATATCCTGTAGTAAGGCTGAGATTGAACAGTGACTTTATGTGAGGGTTCAGTTCTTCTTGGAGTTCATGTAAGACGCAGCCCGGGACACCGTCCGATCCCATTGATGCTGTGTTTTTTGCTTTGAAGAGGGCAGCTCTCACCTGTGCATCTGTGATGTCAGGGAGGCTACACTTTGTTGGGATAGACATTTGCTCTTTTGGGGGGGAAGGGGGGGGGCGTTTGCATTGAACCTGTCTGCCAGGATGTTGGCAATGTCTGTGGGTTCAGTGTATTTTTTGTCATTTTGAACTAACTCAGAGCATATCTGGGAGTTGCCACCCAGGTTCCTGACATAACTAAAGAAGGCCTTGTGATTATCTTTAGCATCTTGTGCAATTTTTCTTTCGAAGCTGGCCTTAGATGATTTTATGAGGGATCGTAGTTTCTTGCTAGTACTGATCAGAGATGCCTTCCCTTTTTGGGATTTTCCTCTATCATGTAGTAACTTCCTCCTTCTGTTGTATAGCTTATTTATGGCTGGGGTCCACCAGACAGGTCTCCTGCCTTTGGAGGAATGAGTCTTGGTTTTATTTGGGATAGCACGATCCATGCATTCCTGTAGGTGTCCATAGAAAGCATTTGTAAAGGATTCTGCGGTTTGGGTCGTATTTTCCACTGGCCCGGGGGCTTTGAAGGATTCCACCTCGGTTTTGAGAAGTGTGAAGTTTGCATTTGAGAAGTTCTTCACCATGGTTTCCTTGGCTGGGGTGGGGATGGGATATGGATTTCCAGTGAGATTAATTTATGGTCAGTTCTTACCAATGAGGGGTATACCTCTGGTATGGAACATAGAGTCCCCATGTTGGTGATGATCAGGTCCAATATGTTTTCCCCTCTTGTGGGAGTGGTGACCAGTTGTTCCATAGCATTTGAGTTTATAAATTCTAGGAACCGTTGGGCGAGGGTGTTGGGGCTTGAGTAGTGCTCCCAGTCTATGTTTGGGTAGTTGAAGTCACCCAATATAATGGTGTTTGGAGAGACCTTCATATTCTCCAGTGTTCTCAGGAAAGCCAAGTGGGGTTCCTGAGTTTGGGAGGGTGGTCTGTAGCAGGCTACAAACTGAAAGGCAGTTTTGCCCACTGTTAGTTGCTCATGGATGGTCTCTGATGCTTCATGCAGTGCCACTAACCTGGAGGTGTGGGTATCTTTGATGAATATAGATACTCCCCCTCCTTTTGTGGTTCGGTCTGAGTTTTGGGGCTGAAAAGCATGGTATGAGGTATAAACTGGAAGTGCTGGGGTGCTCTCGGGAGCCTTGAACCAGGTTTCTGTTACTGCACAGATATCGATATTCTCCATACTGAGGAGAGCCTCAAGTGCGTGCATCTTGAGGTTTAGACTTCTGGTGCTGAGCAGCATTACTCTTAGTTTCTTTTTCTTTGTGTTGTCTATGGATGTGGGTTTGTCTTTTGAGCCTTGCCTAAAAAAGGCACTATGAGTGTGGCAAGAGCCTTAGCCAGTATTCGAAAGCCCAGGGGTGACAGATGCAAGCCGTCCCTAGCGAAGCAACGTGGCTTGTCGAGCATGTCATCCCAGGCTGACAGACACTGGATTAAACAATCAAGTAAATAGTTCTATATGCTTAAATTGCTAAGTGCAGTAAAAAATACCATAGCCATAAAAAGACAGCATAGTCTGTAAACACAAACAACTCTAGACACTAAAAATAACTTGATATAAAATTGACAATAAGTATTAAAAAATAAAGAATTAATGTATTAAAAGTTTAAACAACTTTAAATTTCATAGGCTCGCAATTTAAGCAGGCTAGTTAAATTTATTGCATCGTTCAAGCCAGGGAAGGTAGTAGCATCTAATTTAATCTGCCAAAACAATTCTCTAAAATCAAGATAATCTTCCCATGGTCCACCCCTAGGATTCTGTGGGACTTTTTCAATAACACAAAATCTAAAATCATGTCCAGGGTTTTTGTTAATATGTTTGAATAAAGCACTAGTGTTGTTCTGGGTTCTTATAGCCCTAAGATGTTTGTATACCCTGTCTTTAGTTTGCCTTTTGGTTTTACCAATATAGAACCCCTTACAATTAATACACAAGGCTGCATAAATAACTCCCACAGTGCTACAAGAAAATCTGCCCTTGGACTTGATAGCTGTGTGATTGATAGTAATCCTGTCTGTGTTCAAAATGTGAGAGCATTGTGAACAAAACCCACACATCTTGATGCCTAACCCACCAATACCTAGAATGGGATGAAATTCCCTCTCCAGTAAATTTTTAATGGTAGCCCCTCTCCTGTAAACAACCCTAGGGTGTACACCAACCTTACTCAAGATAGTATCTTGTCCATGAAAAAATCTCCAATACTTCTTTAAAATACTGTGTATCTCATTGTGGTCTAAAGAAAAATTTGTAATGAAAGAACAAACTTGTTCATAATCTACATACCCAAAAGCAGTGTTTGTTTTAGTCGTATTCACTGCATATGTATTGTCTAAAAGTAGCGGGCACAATTTCCCATCTAGTCTCATATTTTAAACCTCACTAATGACGTTGTCAATTAATTCCAAAGGATATCCTCTTGCCAAAAACATACCCTTTAAACAATTACTCTGAGTATGAAAATCTTCAGTGTTGCTAACCATGCGTGAAATTCTAATAAATTTACCTTTAACATCTCCTTTCTTGATGTGTTCAGGGTGACTACTCTGATAATGTAATAGGCTGTTACTATATGTAGGCTTCCTATACAAATCACTAACAAAGGAAGCGTTGGTCAAATCCTTTCTTATAGTAACGTC
The DNA here is from genome assembly GCF_019279795.1 of Protopterus annectens. Classification (NCBI taxonomy): domain Eukaryota; kingdom Metazoa; phylum Chordata; order Ceratodontiformes; family Protopteridae; genus Protopterus; species Protopterus annectens. Next base: position 1,073,497,883 of record NC_056727.1, on the reverse strand, counting down.
CAAGAAGTGAATTTCGTCTACACTGTACTTTGAAGCAAATCTTAAAAACTGTGTTGTACTGTTGATATAGGTCAAAAAGTTAGACACTTCCGCTGGATCACCATTCCAAACAAAAAATAAATCATCAATGTAACGTACATACAGAGCCCATTGACTAGAAAAAGAAGAATGCAAGAGAAATTTCTTCTCCCACATGTACATAAAAATGTTTGCAAAAATGGGGGCACATGAGGCCCCCATGGCCACCACACTCTTCTGTACAAAAAACTGTCCATCAAAGTAAACAAAATTAAACTTTAAAATAATTTCTATACGTGTTACCAAAACAGAAACCTTGTTGTTATCAAATAAATTACAGTCAAACAAAAATTCTTCAAACCATTCCAAACCCAAATAATGTGGTATGATGTTAAACAAGATGGTAACATCCACAGTTAAAAAACTAACATTCTCATCAAAGGGCAAATTTTTAAGTTTTGTCAGGAAGTGGCAGGAGTCTATACAAATGTGTTTCACATCTTTCAAAACATTTTTAAGCATGATATCCAAATATTTACCCAAAAGATGTGTTTTAGATCCCGCTGCACTAACAATTGGTCTCATAGGAGGATTGTTCCTGTCTTTGTGTATTTTAGGTATGCCGAAAATGCTCGGCACCCTAGGAAATTTAAATGTAAGAAATTCATAAAGTTCAGCATCAATTTGTCCCTGATCTAACAGGTCTTTAAGAAGTAAATCAATCCTATAACGTGAAATGTTGACAAAATTCAGGGAAACGTCTTCATACATAGCATCATCTAAAAGCAAAGTATTCATTCTGTTATTGTAATCACATCTAGTCATGACCACTGCTCCACCCCCTTTGTCCAGTTTCATGACTCTGAGTGATTTATCTATGCATAATTTTCTCAATAAAGCATATTCAGTGCTGGATAAATTCAACCCAGTGTCATCGCAAACAGAATTTGAGCTCAAAAGAGTTCTAAATTCAAATTCATCCATACTTTTGAAAATAGTCAAACAACTGACAAGGGGTGGATTAAAATGCTTTTCTTTTTTAAAGGATTACCATGAACACTGTGTGAAACAGAATCAAACAGTAAACGTAAATTTATCTTACGCACAAAGAGTTTCAAATCAAGAATTAATTGTACAATGTCAGAATGTTTTGCAGGTACAAAATGAAAGCCTTTATATAACAAATTAGCTATGTCAGCATCAACGGACAGATTGGAAAAGTTGTAAACTGAGAAGTCACCTACTGTGTTGTAAACAATGGAAGAGGACATGTTGCATTCATCCCCCAACTCATGAAACACATCCTCAGAGTTGGAATGAGTACTTACATCAAAAGATGTACAAAAATCCAAACTAGTTTCCAAATCATTTAATTCCATCTGGATTGTTGTTGCCTCATGTTCTGTTGAAAATATTGCCGCTGATAACCTTGGTTCACATAGGGCCATTGTTGTCTGTAACCCTCCTGCTGTGTTTGGTTGCATATCCTTTCTGATCTCCTCAACGGTTCTTCCCACAAAGGGACTCGGTGATCTGGTTGCTCTTCAGCTCCACCTCTCATAGGACCGCTACCAACAGGAGAGTCATTATATGAAGCATCTTGAACACGAATGGCCATTGGTCTAGAGTAGGCTGTACCAGACTGATAGGCTCTAATATCTCTGTCAAGCTTTTTTATTTTGCATTTTTTATCATCCATAATGATCTTGTCCACTTTATTCAACACATGTTGGTAGGCAGAAACAGAATGTTGAAACAAGAGATCATCATGTAATACTCTGTCCAACTCAGAAAGTTCAGAGTGTAACAAGTCAATGGCTTTATTGTTGTTTTTCATCAAAATTTCAAGCAGTTCTGTACCTTGCCTATCAAAAAGAGTGAACAACTCACAATATAATGGAAATTCCGCAGTCAAGCCTGTAGGGAATTTCCAATACGTAAGTCCCTTCGGCACTACCTTTTTCTTGATACACTCAAGAAAGTAGGCATTTTCCACTTGTAACTTCTTGCATTTAGACAGTTTGTTTTCAAAAGTGGAAAGAGACTGTTGAAAAGTGCCTCTTTGCACAACATTGACGTCACAGTTGAAAATAATCTCCTTGTTAAACCAACATTAATAAGATACATCCAAAGTAGTATTAGTTACATTGATATTAGAATTGTGAATAGGAGTGCATTGTCCTAGGGGAGGAGTGTTTTTGCCAGACAACTGCAGAGGAGCATTGCTTCTATTAGCATGAGGAATTTCAGTGTAGAGCTGTTGTATAAGCTGAGTAAGAAGTCACAAATTTTCCACTGGGTCGTCCCCAAAAGTAAAAGAACGAGCAGAGAAACCCATCTGTGGTCTGGAGATAGTAACAAACACAAAACCAAGAACCAACAGAAAACTTGTTAGAAATAAAACAAAACGCTGACAGTCCTGTATTCAAAAACTTTTATTCGAGAAACCACAACAGTTAAGCGCTTTCATCAGCAACTACAAGCAGACTTCATCAGAACTAAATTAGAACAAAAACATGTTTAATTTATAGCATAACGTTATCACATGATTCAATTAAACAATCAAGTAAATAGTTCTATATGCCTAAAGTGACAAGTGCAGTAAAAAATACTATAGCCATAAAAAGACAGCATAGTATGTAAACACAAACAACTTTACACACTAAAAATAACTTGATATAAAATTGACAATAAGTATTAAAAAATATAGAATGAATGTATTAAATTGTAAGGGGTCTATATTGGTAAAACCAAAAGGCATTTTAAAGACAGGGTATATGAACATCTTAGGGCTATAAGAACCCAGAGAAACTATTCAAGCATATTAACAAAAACCCTGGACATGATTGTAGATTTTGTATTATCGAAAAAGTCCCACAGAATCCTAGGGTGGAACATGGGAAGATTATCTTGATTTTAGAGAATTATTTTGGCAGATTAAATTAGACGCTACTACCTTCCCTGGCTTAAATGATGCAATAAATCTAACTAGCCTGCTTAAATTTCGAGCCTATGAAATTTAAAGTTGTTTAAACTTTTAATACATTAATTCTTTATTTTTTAATACTTATTGTCAATTTTATATCAAGTTATTTTTAGTGTGTAGAGTTGTTTGTGTTTACATACTATGCTGTCTTTTTATGGCTATGGTATTTTTTACTGCACTTGGCACTTTAAGCATATAGAACTATTTACTTGATTGTTTAATTGAATCAGGTGATGCCTTTATGCTATAAATTTAACTTGTTTTTGTTCTAATTTAGTTCTGATGAAGTCAGCTTGTGGTTGCTGACGAAAGCGTTTTTTTTTATTTCTAACAAGTTTTCTGTTGGTTCTAGGAATAGAAATCAAACCAGAAGTAGATAAAAAGCAGGCAGTAACTGAATGTGCCAAAAAACAAAAGAAATAATATAAGGTAAAGGATCACACTAGAAGGCAAGAAATGTGGAAAAAGCATAAATATAGTTGCAAGTATAGAAAACTTCTGGAAGAATCTCTTGTTGATTAGGAATGAACATAGGAATGGTTAAGGAGAGGCGAATTCAAACCAAGAAATGAAAGGTTAATATTGGCGGCACAAGATTGTGGGCTTCGTAAACATTGGTTTATAAAGTCCACTGAACATGTAGGAGAAACAGACAAATGTAGGTTTTGTAAAACCAAATTAGAAACAGTTGCATGCCTCATTGCTGGTTGCGACATAATAATGGCAGACGTACTGTACACTGAAAGGCATAATAATGTGGCGAGATTGTTGCACTGGGGATTGTTCAAACATTATGGTATTGAAGTGATCTAAAAACACTGGAAACATGAGCTACAAAGCATCATAGAAAATGAAGAAGCCTACATCACATGGGATCATCTATTACCAACAGTTCAAAAGATAGATGCTAGAAAACCGGATATAGTGATCCAAGAAAAGAAGACAAGAGTAGCATTGATCATTGAAATTGCCATACCCATTGACTACAGAGTCTTGCATACAGAAAGACACAAAGTCATACAATATCAGGATCTGCAGGTAGAAACGAGAGCAATGCTGAAGTTACCAATACATGTAACTCTGTATAAACTGCAGAAGGAGTCATTACTGGGCACATTGTGGGTGCTACGAAGAGCACTACTGACTGACAAAGATTGAAACAATACTAATTTCACAAACTTTAATCACACTTTAACTTAGGAAAGGGGTCCATTCCTGTCATGGTATTAGAAACCCAAAAGACTTGAAGAAATTAAAAAAACTGGGGATTAACCCTTACATCACTAGATAGGTAGTCAACTGGCTCACTGGCAGAACACATACTGTCAAAGTTGGTGACTCCACCTTTACCACTAGACCCGTCACCCTTGGTGTGCCACAAGGATAAGTGCTGGGCCCTTTACTGTTTGGAATTTCTAGGCTAAAGTAGATGGCCTTTGGCTTACCAAGTTTGCTGGTGATTACAAACTGGGTGCAATCACTGAGTCCCCCAGTGATGTTGATGTTAACATATTACAGGAGGGGCTAACACAGACAAATGACTGGTGCAAAGCCATGATCTAAAACTGAATGTGAAAAACTGTGTGATTATACCCTTTAGCAAAGCAAAATTCTCTGCTGATTACAATATAGACAGAAGCCTTCCATGTTCAAACACAGTGGTGTGAGATCTGGGAACACAGGTAGAGAGCAATCTGAACTGCCACCACCAAGTTTCCAAAATTGTAAGAAAAGTCTTCTGTATTGTGCATCGCATAAGTAAGGGCATCACATCCAGGTCTAAGGATGTTATAACTCCACTGTAATTGTCCCTCATCAGACTATTAATAGAGTACTATGCTCCCTTCTGAATGTACCTCACCTGATGCCTGCAGCAGCTGGAGAAACCACAGAGGTTTCTGACCAAACAAATACAGGGTCTCCAAACCATGACCTGTGTGGATAGACTGAAAGCCCTGTCACTGTACTCTGTATCATACAGGCTGCTGAGAAGCAACTTGTGTATGCCCTGATAGATATGCTGCATATCTGTAAGTGCTACTCACTCTAGGAATCTTAACCTATCCTGTGACATTAACAGAACATGCTGGAGTGACAGATATGTCTCCCAGAGATTGCAGTTACCTTGGAATAAACTTCCAGTTCACATGAAGCAGAGCTCCTCACTGACCCTATTCAAGTGCAACCTGGACAAATGGATGGGAGACTGCAAATTCACCCCGGGGGGTGGCACCTATGTCCCTCATGGACAGGGGTAGTCAGTGTTCATCATAGACTTGTTCTGTGAATTATGTCCATCTACCCAAGGAAAATTGAGGGAACTAGGGATTAACATGGCTAGGCTTGTAAGGGCTCTAGGGCTGCTAGCACAGTAACCTACTATGAATCTTTCAAGATGTTACCATTAATCCCACTCATGTATCCATAATATTTCTTATATAGATGTGAACAGTGGTTACTAGCAAGTTTATTCTCCCATCCAATAACACTTCATCACACACCCTGCTGGTTGCTTCTTGTTCAGTTACATCCTCTCATTGTATCGGTACTGTATATATTACACTGTTATGCATTGTTACACCCCACTATGCCACATATCAGTAATTTTGTGATGTGCCACGATGCTGACTTGCAACTAGTTATCTGCTCTAATGCACCTTACTGATAATTTGTAATTGTGGAATTGTAATGTACCTTGAACTGTACTTTGCAACATGCACAGCACAGAATTATATATCTTGTAATCTCATGCTGCAAAACTTAATCTGGACTCTCTTTAAATGCCTAAACATTCACACTATCCCAGTTCGCACATCAGAACAGGTAAGTTAATTGTTTCACTTGCATGTTTCCAGGGCAAACTCTGAAAAGTTTATGACAGGGAAGGGCAAGTACACTTGTGATGTTTATTTTCATCATTAAAATCCCTTTTTGAAAGTTATTTGAGTATGGCTTTGTGTAAGCATGCACTCAGCAAATATTTATATGAGTATGTTCTCTTACTATGAATTGCACAATAAGAATCTTGCAGTCTGTATTTGGCAGTCAATTTATAACAAATAGAAAATCTCTTATACTTTTATTTTGGTGGAATTATAATATTTGAAACTATAAGACATTCATACAGAGAGACTGAGGATGTCTCCTGACAGTACTATTAATCTCTAATCAATGTCAGAACAGAGCAGTAAATGAGGGGAAATAAATTATGGCATAACATATCAAAGCAGACTATTACCTTGTGAGTAATGGCTTGTGGCATTTCAGAAAAAAAACAAAGTAGGTCTATAAATATTAACCATATAAATGAGGATTATCACCTGCATGCAGTATAGAACCTGCAGAGCAACATTAGATGAGTGGTTTATACAGATTTATAATGCACACTGAAATTATTAAGTAGCTAAAGAGAAAATGAGACAGCACATCAGATGTGTAGCTAATTTTGCAAACTACTTCTATAAATGCACTGCTCCTTGGTTAAGCAAATAATTCCGCATTACAGCTGTTGTACATGCATGTTTCCATTTTAAGTCATCTTCTCAATTTTCTCAGTTTTTTTAAGTGAGCAGAACATTCATTTATTTTCCCACTCATTTTAGACAGCTGTATTTAGACTAGCAGTAATGTGAGAACTACTGTTTTTCCCAGCTAATCAGTTACCATAAAAAAGCACAACCATGAGTTCACAAGAAAAGAAAGTGAAGTTAAATGTATACAATTATTTGGTTAACTTATCATGTATAGCAGGAAGATAAAAGAATTACGAATCCACAAAGTCTGTCTAAAGTCTGTACTGTATCCCACATTTTCTAATTCCCATATATGTATGCATTATGACTTTAATGCTACCAGGGACAAGAATGTTGCTGTTAAATCAGAAAAGCTATTTCATAGTCTTTCTTACTTTGAATATCACTTAATCGCACTTCTGTTTTAGTAAGATTACTTTTAAGTGTTAACTGTTCTCCCCTTAAACTATTCTCATTGTTTACCAATCTCAGCTCAAGCTACTGATCTAAGGACTCCCTCTTTAAATAGTTTTAAATGTTTGAAAGCTGTGTTTTATCAGATGATACTAGCCAAACAAGATTTACTTAATTAGCAGGCAGATGGAAAAATACTGCATTCTCTTTGTAACATACAAGGATATTAAGCAGTGTTCTGTAATTTTCATAGGTACTTATTAGGTTACTGATCTGTGAGGATCGGAAAACACACAGACTCTTAAAAAACACAGATACGGTCACCAAATCAGCAAGCTCCTGCAGGCGCCGCAAAGATGATCTTTCCTTAACAGATACTAAATAGCGTACTTCCACCAATAAAAGCAGGCGGTACCACCAATCCTTAGAAAGTAGCGCCAAGTTTATTTCAAATAACAAATGCGTTTTCGCTGAAGTACAACCGCAGCTTCTTCAGAGATTTGAAAAAAAACGCCAAACTGAGTTTTTATATACACGTCATAGCGTATGCCTAAAACAGGTTTTAAAGGGCTATGCTAATTATTGTGTATAAAACATTCAGTCACTAATTCAATATGTGACAGCTTAATAATCAGTTGACAATGATTAAAATCAACAATAAACAAAATAAAACCTACATAAAAGTTTCCTACTAACCATCAATTTAAAAATGAATACATTTAAACATTAAAACATTTTTTATTGTTTAAATGTATTCATTTTTAAATTGATGGTTAGTAGGAAACTTTTATGTAGGTTTTATTTTGTTTATTGTTGATTTTAATCATTGTCAACTGATTATTGCTGTCACATATTGAATTAGTGACTGAATGTTTTATACACAATAATTAGCATAGCCCTAAACTGTTTTAGGCATACGCTATGACTATAAAAACTCAGTTTCGGTTTTTTTCAAATCTCTGAAGAAGCTGTACTTCAGCAGCATTTGTTATTTGAAATAAACTTATGCTAAGGTTTTCTAAGGATTGGTGGTGGAAGCACGTTATTTAGTATCTGTTAAGGAAAGATCATCTTTTGCAGGAGCTTGCTGATTTGGTGACCGTATCTGTGTTTTTTAAGGATCTGTGAGGATCATTAGAAGCCGAACCTTACATTCCAGCGGTCACTTTTTAGCCCTTTTATTTTGCAAATGAGTAACCTCAAGTGGGCAGAACAAGCATATATTAGGAGATTGCAAAATAAACAAATAGTGTGTGCACTAAAACAAAAACATAAACCAAAAAAAGTGAACTGGAACAACAAGGTACCTGTTGTATAAATTCACAAATGTATTGGTAACTTTAGTTTAGCACTTCCATCGTTAACCAAGGACTCCATCAGTACTCTAAATATGTTGGTTTCATATGAATAGAGTAAGAGAAGTACTTTGTTTATGTGGCGTGGAAGTCCACTCTATATGAGCATTATTCTCTGTGATATATATCTGTCCCACCAAAATGTCCTGTTTATGTTTAAAAAAAGATTGAGATCCCTTGATTGGGTGTTTATGTTACCAGTGGACATGTGAATGTGTAATAGGTCTGACAGGATAGGATCTCTTGAAGCACTATACACGAGGCACAGGTCACCTCTTAGTAGCTGATATGATATCATGAAGAAAGACAAAGCTTTTAGATGGTCTTCATATGATTTTGGCCCTAGATTTTTTAGTGAGAAAGTGTTGTGATCATTCCAGTTATTCCAAGTGTTTGGACAGGTACATATTGAGCAAGCATTTATGTTCAATGAGCGTCCTAAAGACAGCTATGTACTTTGGGAATGGTTATTTTCCTGGATTTGGATGCCATATCTTTATATGAAAGCTGTGCAATGAAAAAGGGCTTCCTTACAGTAGTGTATGGGGAATGATTAAAGGACAGTTCATTGCTGACATAAGTTCCCAGATCCCTAACTATTGTTACAGTTATAGTTACAAGGATGGCCCTTCTTCCTGAATGATACAATTATAGAATTATTGGTATTTACCTTTAGTTCATGGTTTTGGTACCAGCTGTTTGTTTGAGAAAGATACTCTTAGATGACCTTAGTGCCTTTTGGGGAGTTTATGACTCCCCAACCCACCTAGCATCACACTTACAGACCCTGAAGAAAATCTTATCCCAAACATTACTGAATAAAACACTTAGGCCTGATATTTGATCCCACTCTGTCACACTCTAGCCATACCACAAATGAGGTGCTCTCAGATCTCAAATTTTGTTACAAAATCTTGCATCCTATTTTTTCCTTCAAGCTAGGAGAGCAATTTCTAAAGATGTTCTACTAAAATTTGATTTTGGACTTCTTTACTTGTCCTACACTCAGTGTACCATGGAAATAAGATCCAGACTGTGAAGTACAACATTTTTAGATTTCCCTTATTGGCTGACCCCTTCACATACCATTACAACTGCATTAAAGACCCTTATTAGCTTTCAGTTACTGATAGGGCATCAATTCACATGCTTGATGTGAGCCATACTGAAACTTGAAACATCGGCATAACAACATCGATGATCACAGCCTTAAAAATACAGTACTCCAAACTCCTGTACTTGACCCCCTTCGTGCCCCATGTTAGCACTTATCCCTGGGACCAGAGCAGTAATGGCATTCAAGATTCGGTGTGTTATACTGTTTTCTGTTTCCTGTGTTGTCAGTCAATGTTTTTATGCCTGCGTTACCAGTTTCAGTATCGGTCACATCGAGCATGTGATAGACAATGTAGGGCATCTTTATTGTACAGTTTCCTGTTATTTAAATATTAAAGGTAGAATTTTGATCAGACCTCCAAATTAAGGAACAAGAATACACTTTAAAAAGTAGCCAAGAAGGCAACATCACACTGATCAGGCCACCTTTCAAAAATAAAATAGGTAGAAAGACATTCTCTAGAACTGACCATTCAATCTGAATTCATCTCTCTAAAGCAGTTAAATCTCTTTCAACAAATAAAGAATTTAAAGAATAATTATGTAAGCATCTTATTGATGAATTTTCCTGCAGGTATTACAGGGACAATAGGTAATCATCCCAAGTGTAACAGGTGTCACTATTTTACAGCAATACTGTACATAATTTCATTGTCTAAGTATTTTAATAGTGTGGAACATTCCACTGAGACTTGCACAACTGAGTGCCATTTCTTAAATGTAAATAGAGGTCATTACTTATATTGTGTAATTGAATGCTATCTGTTAAGTCTGTAAATACCTTGCATGGATGTATAATTATCTGTGTAATAACTCAATTTTTTCTTTTGAATTGTGTACTAACAATGTATATATTACATGCTCCTCTGATGTTGTTTGGCTTTGTGATTTGAGTGAGGCAACTTGGAGTGTTTGGCAACTGTCTGATGATTGGGGTTGCTTGGATGAAAGAAGCTGAATCTCTTGTCATTTGTTCAGTTTAAACAGTTAGTATTTGGCTTTAAAAGACTAGTCTGCATTTGTTTAAAGTAAAATAGTGCCATTAACTAAACATCTGAAATGCACAGACAAAGCAGGTATAATTGCCAGGACAGACTGTGTAGAAAAAAATGTTAGTTGTCTACTGATTGCTCATTATTCTGACCTTTCAGTACAAACTTGTTTTTGTGAAGCAACTTGGAATAATTTAATGTGTGCTAAGTGTTTGTTTAAAGCAAATATGAAATATGGTACACGGCAATCCTCTTTTATTACAGTTATGCATCTAAATTGTACACACAACTGAGTATAAGTTCTTGGTTGGGGTTGTCCGGATGAATGCAATGGACCCTCTTGTCATTTGCTAAACTTAAACTGTAACTATTTGGCTTTGTAGAACAGGTGTGTATTTAAGTGAAGTAAGATGAACTGTAGGTGCAATTGCTGGGGGTGTCTGTGGAGGAAAATGACTAGCTGCTTCCTATTGTTTGCTGCTTATTGTGGCTTTGCAGGACTGATGTGATTGTTGTGAAACAACTTGGGGTACTTTGATGTGTGACAGCTGTCTGTGTGGAGCAAAGGAGCATTATATTACATGGTCATGCTCTTATTTCAATCAGATATCGGAATTGTTCAAAAAAGGGATATAACTACTTGGGGTTGTCTGGATGAAAGAAACTGACATTCTTGTTATTTATTCAGTTTAAACAGTCATTGCTCAAAAAGAAATAAGGTGTAATATATCACAAAACATCCATAGTCATTTGCCCAGTTTAAACAGTCATCTCTCAAAATAGTTGTCTGTGCCTTGAACCCCACCTAGTCTAAAACCAGCCCTGGTCAGAGGTATGCACAAGTCATTATATTTTATGTTGTGGTAGGTACCGTGTTAATGTTATTTCGTTAACTTTCCTCACAATCTTCAGAGGTGTGTACAGGGGGTCACTGTATCTAGTATAGAAGCAGTGTACTGTCTAGGAGTAACAAGTTGGGAAACATTACTGTGATCATTATTTTTTCATTTTCTTCACAATTAAAATCAAATGCATATACAAGTGGCTATCGTTTGGAGTATAGTAAGTTGCCAGCATCAGGTTGAAAAATGCTCTAGTCTGTTTTCTTGTTGTCATTGTTGTTGTTTGTTTTTCATTTTGTCCCAGTCTGACATCACAGATGTCCACAGAATGTGGTTGTCATTTGTGAGAAGGGGTAAAGAGGCATGCTGTATATATACATACACACACACACACATATATATGTATATGTATATATATATATATATATATATATATATATATATATATATATATATATATATATATATATATATATATATATATATATATACACACATATATAAAACAGCTGCAACTTGAAATATTTCATTATGGCCATTTGGGACTTAATTTTCATCCCAACTTAATATTACAAGGGGGTACACAAGAGGTGACTATCTTTTTTTTTTTGGAGGGTGGGGTAAGATAAAGGCAGTAAGTATTCCCATATATGATTTATATCTTTATATCTGTCCTTGTTAATATTTATCTTCTCAGTTTATTGTGAACTGAAATTTTCTTAGCTTTGAGCATTGTCTTGGATACAGTGTAGTTCTTTCTTGAAATAAAAAAATAAATAAAAATGAATTTATTTCCTTACTCATGATTTTGTTAAGGCCATAAAATATACCTCAGAGCATCTGTAATCCCATGGCTTCTGGAACCTATTGGCCTCCAGACCCCCAGTTTAATTCAGTTATTTTGCCTTCCGTTATTATAGTGTAGTTTTTCTGAGTTATGCTGCTTTGAAATGATGCAAACAAGAGCAAAGTTGAAGGAGTAACACTGAATTTATTTCTTTAATCATGATTTTTTCAGGGTAACATTCGATAAAAGTGTTGCTTAAACAATCTAAAATGCACCTCAGATCATCTACAACCTTCAAGACTTCTGGCCCCTAGATCGCCAGCTTAATGCAGTTATTTCCTGGGCAGTTATCAGAGTGCACTCTTGCCTAGTTAGATAGTGTTGAATGAATGCAGGAAAAAAATGAAGCTTAAGATCAGTTGTGAGAAAAGGAAGAAAAAAATAATTTGGAGATGTGGGTAGGCAGGTGTTGGGAACAAGGGGGCACTGGGTGATGTGTGTGAGTGGGCAGTGGCAAGTGCCATGTATCCCTTCACCTAGGGTACCATTCACCTAATGTTGGAGAAGATAGTAAATGATAACTCTTCTGAATTAGGACTGTCAAAGACATAACAGTATTACCAGCTCTGAAGAAGAATGAATTATCAAAATTCCACTAACAATATCCTTTAACTTGACATATCAACAGATGAATGTCTCTGCCTACTTGGCTAAGAAAAACTGCTGATCACTGTAAGCTCTGTAAAGTTTATAGAGCTAGTTAATACCATTAAGGGTTATACAGATGTATAGTCAATGCATATTGCTTTATGCTAGACTGCCTTCTTTCTTGGAATGACCAGAACATTTGCAGCTGGAATCTAGACCACCTAGCATATCTCAGCAAAAATGAATGAATAAGGGTTTGAGAAGCCATTATATACATTTAGGAATGTCAGGCTGTACACCACTTGGCATAAAAACATTGATTCACAGGTTACATTATACACCACTTCAAATGCCACAGAATGAACCACACCATAACTAACACATGTTGGAGATGTGGGGAGAGCAATGTATCTTAGCCTCACAAGATATAGCAATATCTTCATGACAAAGATGTTTGGAAAAAAAATCATAGGACTGTGGCACAAATCATGGAATATACAATCTCATTTGAATGACTCCTCATACTTATGGGCTAAAGGTACAAGGACTAGTAATTAACAAATTAGAGTTTCTACATATTATCTCCTATGTCCCAGAAGTTCTTCCACTGAAACAAATGGAAAACTAAGCCTGCATATCTGATATAAACAGTGCATGCAGACTATCTGACAAACAAGCCTGAAATTTCTGTGAATCTGTTAAGGGTTGTTGATGAAGTGTGGAATGTTATGACATTAACATATTATGTAGCAAACAACCTCTCTTAAAAACATCAGGATATGATGTTGCTATGTTTTCGATCCTGCTTTATAAGCGATGACTCAAAATAAAATCTGCATAAAATCCTATGAAAGATGCAAACAGAAATGCATAGTACTATTTACACAAAGTTATGGCAGGCATATACCTGGATGTTGGAAGCAAGAGATTTGTAACCTATAGTGTGTTTTAACTGTTTTACTTGCAGACCTGAAATTTCTTATAAGCAGCAGGGACAGACTTGAAATCACAAAATTTGCCACACTTCATCACCAGCCCTTAAAAAGATTCATAGACATTTCAGGCTAGTTTGTCAGATAGTGTATAGATGGGGTCACTTTGAATTTCAGCCTTTTCCTGACTAACTGCTATTCTGTATCCTGCACCTAGTTTTGAACTATAGCACTGTTCCAGTTTCACATGTGATAATTCTAATAACAGTTGTAATACGATCATTCAGAATTAAATTCAATGACTTACAGAGACAGAGAAAGACAGAGAGAAAGAATTCTGAGACAGGCTGTCTCCCTCTAGTTCATTGTTCTCTCTGCACAGAGTAGGTACAACAGGTGCAAAATCGAGTATGTAAATAATTCCGGAAATCTAAAAATGAAGAAAAAGTACAAGATTACTTCTAAGCAATGGACCGCCATCTCAAGGCATCAATCTCAATAGTCATAATATATATCTTTCTTACATTCATGTAACATTCACAAGAGCATATTTTAGCTTACTGCTTAACATATGGGCTATAAAAGTACAGATGTGCTTTTTCACATTTTTACTAACAAAATGTGTGACACTGAGAAAGTAACATTGTTCATGGGTGCCGGAACCATAGAACCAGGGGGAGGGGGAGCCCCCTCCACTATTACAGCTGCAACACCTGTCAGGAAAAATTAATGAAGTGGAGTTTTCCACGCTAACGTGGATTCGCACGCAGAAGTTAAACTAACTAAACCAGCTGTTCTTGTTCTCTTATTGCTCTGTGTTGCAGATGTTATGTTGCCGCTATTCCGTTGGTGCTGCCAGAGCCAGAGTCATGCTGGTAAGGAGAGTTTTGTTCTTTTATTTGCAGGAGTTATGCTGCTCCCGTGTGTGTGTGTGTGTGTGTGTGTGTGTGTGTGTGTGTGTGTGTGTGTGTGTGTGTGTGTGTGTGTGTGTGTGTGTGTGTGGTTAGTGTTACTCAGGCTCAAACAAGAGCCTGAATTCTCTACCCATACCACCACTTGTGATTCAGGGAGTTGAGTCCATAGCCCTCAACTGTCCAGATTTTCACAGAATATTTGATTCATATTTTTGGTCTCTTCCTCTTAAAATTTGTGGTTTACTGGCAAATCAATGAGAACTGAATTTACTAAACAATGATAGCCCTTTAAGTTTCTCTCTTCCTATCTTTTAGGAAACATATGGTAACACAAAACACTTTATTTTAGCAAATTTCTAAGATTATACAAGCAATATTTAAAATGTGCCCCTGGTTTGTGGCCTTTGCCCCCCCCAAATAAATTTTGACTTTTTCCAGATTTCTTCTGCTGCGGAGTTGAGAGATTTAGTTGAGTGTCAAGTGGATTTTACAAGGAGCTGAGAGCTTCAGGGGAAGAGAAGTTTAGTGCTACTTATGCTAAGTCATTTGCATTGTTAGTAGCACAACAGGTACTTGCTTTTGATACAGAAGGCTGTGGGTTCTACTCCCACAGTATGCAGATGGATCGCTGATACTGTACTGGTTGTACTTTAAAGGGAGTGGATGCTGCAGTCCTATGAATGTCCTCCTTTGGGAGAGTTACCTAGTAACTGTGTTTCTGTTATCAGTTTGCCATCCATTTCCCATTGCAAAATTACTAGATTATCATTTTTTTAATGTAGCATAGGCAATTTATTCTTCAAGGGCAACAGGCACTTTATTTGTAGATGAAACAATGAAATATAAAGTTGTTTGCTACCAGCAACCTCTTCATTAGTTACAGATCCTTTTAAAGTGGAATTATTTAGATGACTTACTTCTGCAGAGTTTTGCATATTTACTGATATTGGTGGAGTGTAATGACAGAAGTTTGAGTGGCCTTTTATGATTGAAATTTTCTGAAATGAGTAATTTTGTCATTATTGGTTCATACATTTTGTTTCATTGCTTACTAGAAGACTGTTCCAAACTACAAATTTAAAACACATTCTAACAAGTGGTGCTGTATTATACAAGGAATATAATTTAATACAATCAGGTTAATACAATCAGGAAGGTGAATCAAAGAACGCATACATGTATGCTTGCTAAACTCCAAAAAATACATTATCGTATCCTTTGGGAAGTCATCTACTCCAGCTAACTGCCAAATTGATAATGCCCATACCTCTCAAGTGTACCTCATTACGAGGAACGTACCTCATTTGGGGTCTTAAAAAGTTCATGTTCCTCGAAGTTCCTCAAAGTTCCACATTGAAAGAGTCTTGTCACACATTCAGTGTTAGGAATTTTTTAAGTGAAATCCATGGTAAATAGAAATTAATCATATTAATTCATTAAAGGATCTTCTTTATGAGTAAAACCAGCATATTTTAACCATGCTATGACCTTCCTAGTTGAAACTGTTAGTTAGCCATTAGTATGTGTTCACATTTTGCCCATTTGTTCCACATTATGAAGGTGAGTGTTCCTCATTTTGGAGATGGAAGGTTGAGAGCTATGATAATGCCCCCTGAGAACTGACCCAGTTGTTTGGCATTTGGGAACTTGTGTGTACAGTGACCTAACGTTTGACCAACATGTGCCCAGAGTCATAAGAAAATCTTTCTATATTGCACAGCTTATAAACAAGTTGATTGTGACTAGATCTAGAGATGTTATTGTCCCCCTTTACAAAGTCCTCATTAGGTCAATCATTTTGTATAATGCCCACTTTGGCATGTATCTGTCCAGACCCATGCAACAATTGGAATACCCACAGAGATACCTTACTAAAAGGATACAAGTGTTAAACAATAGGTCTTGCATGCACCACCTCAAAGATTTATCACTATACTTAGTATCCTACAGAGTGCTTAGAGGTGACCTGTGTCTGGCATACAAGGCATCCTATGACCTAATACAGATGGATCTACTGAACATCAGCAAGTCAAATGACATCAGAAATACTTAGTCTAGGTATCTAAACTGAATGTTGTGGAGAGACCGATATCTATCACAGAGGCTACCACTGTTCTAGAACAGATTATCCATTCAAGTAAAACAAAGCTCATCCCTGTCCATATTCATATGCAACTTGGATCTAAGGATGGTAATAGAAAATTTACTCTAGGATTGCCCCTCATGTCACTAATGGATAGAGGCAGTTCCTAAATACTGCATCCCTTATATGAGTCCCCTCAAATTATCTATAGTATGATCACATTTATTCTCACTAGGGCTAATATACAATTATCAGCCATGGAATAGGTAAGACCAATCAGGAAATGTTAATTCAAGCACCAAAAGGGAAACTGGCTAAGCTTAAAAAGTTATCCAAGTGAACCTATGTTGTGGTAGTAAATAGTTTTAAAAATTTTCCCTTTTTAGATCACTAAGTGCCCCACTCACCCTCCGCCCGCCCCACCAGTCTTCAACAGCTTCCGGTGCCTCTGACATTGTTTCTTTGTACTCCCAGAATTCTTCCGAAAAGGTAACATCTCTAGTACCTGTAGAACTATCCAGTCAATATAGCTTCATTACCACAGAACGAAATGTTGGAATTATTTTTCTGGTACCAAAAAAATAAAGAATGTGACAGAAAACTGTGTGCACACTATCAGCTGCAGACACTGCTGCTTTTTCAGTAACCTGCAATAAAATGCGATGTTTTCTCATGCATTTGTAGAGGTCTGTCAGAGTGAAATGCATCATACCTTTGCATGTGAAGTAAATGCTACATTGATTATGTATTATACAGATAGCTAACAGAAAGTCTCAGTTCAGTAGGTCCTCATGAACATAACACTTTGGAGCTGTAATAGTCAGCACACAAATCACCAGCAGTTGCTTTTGTTCATATCCCTGGTCTCTGTATAGAAACAGAGCTCCCACCACTAAGGAGATTATACACTTAAATGTTCAAACCTCATACTTTCATATGCAGCTTGCTTTCTCAAAGATTCTGTTTTGCTTTCCAATTAATTTGGGCTTTTCCAGAAAATCTCTAGGGAATAAGTCTTCAGACAAAAATGCCTCAGATAAGTATAAAGTACTTCCTTATATAGTAAGCTGATGCAACCCTGAAGAAATTCATTGCAAGTTACTATGCTGCCAGCTGTGGTGAATTATTTAAACTGAAATCCATGAACTGAGAGCGCAATAAAATGTCATCAGCTATAAATAATTAATTGATGATAGAAAAATATACATTTTCAAAAAAAAGAAACAAAAAAATGGAAGACAAGTGAATAGTATTGTTTTTTTTAATGTATATTGTATAAATGTTGAAAGGTTTTAATTTATGTGGAATAGCTTAAATTGTGGCTATGGCCAGACATTATCTGCAGATTTTACTGAACTTTATTTTACTATACAGATAAACTGGGTAAAACTCGGTTTGGAGTGCTGACTGCACTCCTGAAACCTGAACTAGAGCAGAAGAATTCAAGCACAGGATATCTGAAATGGGATAAGGTGTGTTGGATCATAACAGGAGAAAAAGAAAGGAACGATTGAGGATTTTGGTAATCAGCTTCCATGAAGGTACAACACATTCCAATGTGCAGACAGATGTTAGACGAAGAGCTGGGTAAGAGAAGATAATGCTGATACTCATGGACTACAGAGTTTGATGTGTAAATGCAAAATGCTTTCAAATGAAAGAGTAATGGGTTGGTGTTTACCTTACAGATGCAAAATAGAGGGTTTGATTCTCACCTCAGATGCATTTGGGATGCATGGCTAGGTATAAAAAGGCCCCTAGGGTCATTAGCTTAGTACATACCTCCTATGAGTCAGCAAGTTAGAAATGTCTACAATAATTAATTCGTAGGATATGTATAATTATATTTCTAGTAATGGGCAGAATAAAACAGTCTTTTGGTTAACTGTGATTAACAGCCTTTACAATAAGTAAGGATACTAGCAAACTAAATTACTAAATTGGCCAACTGGTATTTATTGTTTGTTGTGTTTTTTTTTTTTTTTTTTGTAGTGCTACATGCCCTCTGCCCATTGTGTAAATAAATTGTCTCTTTACAGTTGCAAACAGTAAGTAAAACCTAATGTGCAGAGTCAGACTGATACTATCATACTCAAAAGAATAATAACATCGCATTAATATATAAATAAGATCTAAGATTAAAAAAAATAGTGTGCTATCTAGCCTCAAAGAAAAAAAAGTCTGGTGGCACAATTTCTCTTGATTTTACAAATGCAAGTGACATGCTTTATCAGCATTCATTCCTTCTATTTTTTTAGTTATTCTTTTCAATCCTTGTCCTGTTCACAGCTATTAAGCCACTATGCCATACTGACCCATTCATGTGTCTTAACCATCTGCATTGCAGAATACCTGCAGGGGAAAGTGGAGCAGGGGATTAAGGATGTAATTCAGCAGGGGTTAGGAGATTTCTTATGTATACTGACGGTTCCACTTGAAACCATCGAATGTTCAGAACATCGAAGTTCTGATCATCGAGACCAGAACATCGATGTTCAGAACATCGAAGGTTCAAAGTGAACCACAGAAAAAGAAATAAACATTCAAAAACTATTTTATGCAGAGGGGCTTTGCCCCCCCCTGCACCCCCCATGTGGGGGCTGTGTCCCCCACACCTCCTACTTTAATATTCCAACTCCGAGATCGCACTACAGTGGGGTAAGAGAAATCTTCCATTTACCACTATATGCGATAGCGCTAAACGGGAGATTTCCCATACCCTACCCGCAATGCCAACACTCAGATGGTACACACACACACACAACATGCAGGGCACCTTGCTGCCCTGCATATACAACCAAAAGTTAACATTTTTACTTACCTAGCACTTCCACTTTGAACCTTCGATGTTCTGAACATCGATGTTCTGGTCTCGATGATCAGAACTTCGACGTTCTGAACATTTGATGGTTTCAAGTGGAACCATACCGACATACCCTCCTTCTGATAACACATCACTGTGCAGTTCCCAGTTTTCTGCAGCACAGGAATATGCTTCTAACACACTGTCCCTTCTGATAAGCCATCACTGTGCAGTTTTCACATTTCTGCAGTACATGTTTATGCTTCTAACACACTATCCCTTCTGATTAGCCATCACTGTGCAGTTTCCACATTTCTGCAGTGCAAGTTTATGCTTCTGACACAAAGTCCCTTCTGATAAGCCATCACTGTGCAGTCCTCACATTTCTGCAGTGCAGATGTATGCTTCTGACACATTGTCCCTTCTGATAAGCCATGCATTTCCCACTTTTCTGCAGTGCAGGTGTATGCTTCTGACACATTGTCCCTTCTGCTAAGCCATTACTGCACAGTTTCCACTTTTTTGCAGTGTATGTGTATGTTTCTGACACACCATCCCTTCTGATAAGCCATCACTGCACAGTTCACATTATTTCTGCAGTGCAGGTGTATGCTTCTGACACAAAGTGCCTTCTGATAAACCATCACTGTGCAGTTTCCACTTTTCTGCAGTGCAAGTATATACTTCTGACACAGTGTCCCTTCTGATAAGCCATCACTGTGCAGTTTCCACTTTTCTACAGTGCACATGTATGCTTCAGAATATACATCTGCTTCTATCACTTACTCTCTCCAAATCAGCTCTGTATATACTGCTAGCCATAAAATCACTAAGGAACTAAATACATACAAAAAACAACAAAGGCCTAACTGTTCAGTCACCCACCAGTTTACTACTGATTAGGAACCTTGGCAAATCACCTCCTGAGAAGGCGAATTGCCAAGGTACCAGATCAGTAATAAACTGGTGGTGACTGAACAGTTTGGCCTTTTTGCTTTTTATACTGCTAGTCAGTCTGACTGTATACAGGTATAAATCTCTGACTATGACCCAGCTGACCCGAGTCTGATTATCAGCTTGGGTGACTGATTGAGTGGGGAGGGAGGTTGGAGCATTCCTATCCTGGGGAGACGGTGGATGCTGACATCTTTCTAGGGCAATGGTGGAGACTGTAGCTAAGATAGAAAGACGTCAGGTTGGTGAATGGGAAGACATGCAATTGTATACCTGCCTCTTGGGCTCAGGGGTGATGACAAGTACACATGTAATTGCCCAGCTAGCCTTTCTTAAGTCCTCTAAGCACACAGTAGGTAAAGATTAAGGACTAAGAAAAACACTTGCAGATGGTAGTAGTACTCGACTCACGCATCCAGGCTGAGTGGAGTCAAAAGCAGCAAGCTGATCCCTCAGACATGGAAGACAGATGAGTTCAGGAAGCACAGCAGGGAAGGAAGCTTGACTGTCCTGGATGCTGGCCACAGAAAAAACCCTCTGGACATACTTCTGCTGCCACTAATTAATTTCCACACAACTAAATACTACAAAAACACTAAGACAAAATCATTGTTACAGTGGATCCTAACATTCCAAACAATGCTCCTTCCACAGGCTCACTTCCTGAGACCTTAGGTGACCACCTTCCCACTTTCATTATCAGAATGTTTATCACTATCTGCAAGCTGCACTGATATAATCACATATGGAACATTCACATTCCAAATAGGCACTCTTCTTCTTTCAGCTTTTTCCCGGTTAGGGGTTGCCACAGTGGATCACCTGTCTGCTCATGATTGGCAGTGGAGTTTTATGGTGTCGAGTTGCCAGCCCAGCACCCAACCTTCCACAGAAGGCACACACATGCACGCACTCACACCTAGGGCCAATTTAGAGTGTCTAATCCACCTACAGCAAAGATTCTGTTTTGCTTTCCAAATAATTTGGGCTTTTCCAGAAAATCTCTAGGGATGTGGCAGAAAACCGGAGCACACGGAGGAAACCCACGCAACCACAGGGAGGACATGCAGACTCTGCACAGAAGGCACCCCAGCTGAGGATCGAACCAGAGAACCTCTTGCTGTGAGGCTGCAATGCTAACCACTGCACCACCGTGGCCACTCTGTTCTGCAAAATAAGATCTGTCAGCTGGAGCTCTTTACATACCTTCCAACATGACACAGTAGTATTCCTATTCAACACCATTTTTTTCTAAATAATCTAAACCAATTAGTTCCTATCACAATTAAAAGAGTAAAATTTAATCCAGCCACATGGCTGTTTAGGCAAAGCAAACAGATAACAAATCAAAGGAATGGGGCTTGTTACGGTTGGAAGCAAAATAAAACTGAAGCTAACCTACTGAAACCCAAACAACTCAGAAACTCAACTAAAAGCAAAATCAAATGAGACATAATAACACATTACACAAACATATAAACCTCTAATTGATTCAACTCTAAAATATTCTGGTCCCCAGTCAATCAATTCCTTCACACAGGTCAGCCAACTTACCCAACTCCCTCTCTAAGTTATTTCTTTGAAAGCACTGTCAGCCAATGCAACCCATATTTCATCAGTTCTGTCACATCTGTACTAAAAATATAACTCCTAACTCTCCCCTATCCCTAAACCTGTTAAACACATCCATAGACTGTATTTCCAACCTCCACCTACCTCCATTATGAAAAGGCTTCTTTTCAAGATAAAACCCACTAGTCTTGCCCCTGACAACCTATCAGCAGAATACATCAAGCTCCTGTCTCTATACTAATCAACTATTCAGTCCCAGAAATAAGGAAACAATCTTATACATCTCCTCTCCGTAAAGAAGGTAATTACATTTATCTCTCCAGTTATCAGTCCATTGCCATTCTATCAGCTCTTTTTAATGTAATAGAAAACCTATCATAAGCCAACTACTTATTTTTTTCTGAGACAAAAATCTCTTATTTCCCACAATGAAGGGATTTTGTCCACATCCCGTTACTATCTCTGCCTTTCTTAGCTTTACTGTCTCCATCAACAAAAGCAGAAATGAAGTTACTCTTGTATTCATAGTATTCTTAGACCTATCAAAGTCCTTCACTACTGAATCCTACCAACATCTGCTAAAAGGCTTTCTTCATTAGAACTAGGCCCACCAGCTCTTTTCCTCATTCAATAGCTGTCTCAATGACAGCAAGTAGGCCATGAAATGGCAAGCAGACACCTTGTTTTTTGCTATAGCAGTAGATATACTCTAAAGGTCTGTTCTGGGCACTTTCCTTTTCATCCTATTCATAAACAGTTTCCACACTGCTAGCACATGCTACCATTTTCCAGTAGGCATATGACTCGTCTTTAATCTGCTCTACCAAGAACTGGTAAAACTGTAAGAGATAACTCAAAAATTCCTCCTATTGATCATTGGCTCCATGACTCACAGCTCCTGAACAACAAATAAATCTAAACTAGTCCTAGTCACCTGTAAGAAAATTTCTTACCAGATGAATCCCTTCAACATGATTTCTTCTAACTTTAATAAAATTGAACTTGTAATCCACATAAAATTTCTAGGGATCATAATTTATTTAAATATGAAATTTGATTTAATCTAAAACAAGCAGTAAAAAAATGATGCCCTCTATAGGAGAAAGTGTTACCTTACAGATGAGACTAAGAAAATCACTGTTGCAATGTATCTGCTCCCAGCCCTTCTATGTGGTGTTCCTATTTTCACCAAATCCCTCCAACTCAAACAATGCTACAATAAAGTAGAAATATTTGCTGCTAATACTCTATACAGAACACCTCACTGCTTCCCTCTTAAACAACTTTAATCTTTTCTCAGTCACTGCACACAACCTAATCTACAAATCCGATAAACGCCCCAATATTAGCAACATCATTTGTCACTACCCTACCAAAACTGCCCTTCACTCCACTAACACCTACCACTATTCAGAAAATATAGTAGCTCTAGAGTTGACTGTGTCTATACTTCCTATGTATCTAAAATCTGAAAGTCTATCCCACTCAGAATAAAACATACACATAACATCATGACATTAAACATCTTAATAGCAGATGAAACATGGTCATGTTCATCCCATTCACCTGGGTAATACCTCAGTTCATTAATACTTATTTAACCTCATCCTCTAGAAGCCATAAAATATCCATTCACACAATATAATTCTTTTTGACACCCTTTATATTCTGTCTTCTAGCTACCCACATTTTCCTATGAATCCCCTGTAGCCAAGCCTGTCATACCTTTCCCTTCTCCCATTAAAGCTCCTTTCTCACGTGTCATCTACCCTATCTCACTTTGCTTTTCTACTTTTCAGCTAAATATCCCTGTTTCTACTTATTGCCATTATACTATATTTTATTAGCTACTCTTCTGTCTTACAACTCAACATCTCTGCATCTACTTTCTTTAATTCTACTGTACCTTACCTACTACTCCAAGTACCTTTTTTACCCCACCCATAGCAGCCAAGTCACTCATCTGTGAAGTCTGTATATAAACCTAAGCCTAAATTCCAGTACAAATAATATACCTTGTACTGTGCTAGCTCATCTCATTTGATATTGATTGTTCATATACTTGTCTTCTCCCTTGTTGTTTAATATTTAATGCCTTTAGTCATGTCTGTATCATACAGAATGCAAATAAAGCACTTCTGTACTACAATAGCTCTTCTGTTAATGTTCAGCATATCTTATTTCTTTTCCTTTTTTGCTTAACATTACCTGCTCATCTCTGTAACATGTACTGTTTGTTCTCCAATCAACTGATAATTCTTAGTAATGCTATTTATAACATTTGTACTCTTCTTTTGAGCTTCAAGCTTTTGTAAGCTTAACATTTTTATTTTGTGTGGAGCTTTTTTTTTCCTTGGGCCTGTACTGAAAAGGGATCTTGTGCCCAATCAAACTATATGTTGGTCCAGTAAAAGGTATGACATCATGTCTGTGTTCCGGTGTTTTTGTGTTCAGTTAGACAAATATTAGCAATCACTGAATCTTTCCTTCAAGAGAAAGCCTGCATCTCCTTCTAAATCAAATGACACTCTCACTTTTATTGTGAAAATAGCCCAGCTCTGCTACTAGTTAAAATTAAACACAACCTTTAGTTCTCCTCAATAATGGCAAGGAATAGCCAGAATGAGAATGTCTTTGTTTACCTGCTGAGCTATTTTTATGAAGCCATACTAAATTATTAATTGACAAAGCTTACATCCCCTCATCATGTCTTAAAATCTTTGAACAAACCTGATCTGAAAATCTACACACTGGACTTAAGCACAATTGTATTCTAGTTTGAGATTTTACATCAGTTGGAGCAGTCAAACAAATGTGACCCAAACTGTCACAGATAGTCATTAAGCCATTTAGGCCAAGCCATGTAAATAAAAACAGATCCTTCAGGATCTTGTATTGCAATTGTAGACTGGAGATATAAACATGCAGTGGAGCTGCCTAACTCAATGAGTGACTGTGCCCTGTTGTGACCACTTTTTTTTCCTAAGTTAAACAAATTCTCATCAATGGAACAGAACATCCAGTGTTTAATAGACCTGATTGGGAGATTGTCTATAGAACATTGTGCCTAAAGGCTACTTAAGAATTTCTACTCAAATTCCATAACCCAGTTGTTGATAGTCTTTAGCCCGACTGCATAGACTGTGAGGAAGAACATGCCCATGACTATTTACAGCCATTATGGAATAAACAAGGGTCTGACACTAAGCCAGGTGCAAGTGAAAATATCAAACAATATAGAAGATTATAACTAAAAATCAATTATGGTGGAAAGTATACAGTGAAAAGCAATATATATATATATATATATATATATATATATATATATATATATATATATATATATATATACATATACATATATATATATATATATATATATATATATATATACATATACATATATATATATATATATATATATATATATATGAGAATATAGCAGGCAAGTGATCACTGGGACCACAAGATGCCTCGCCATATAAACCTTTCAGCAGACCTTTTTCAAACACTTAATATTGCTCATCTTCCAGCTCGAGCAGGGGTGTAAATTTGTGTCAAGTCTTCTAGTTTTCAAGACTTGCCTTAAAGTAGCCAAAGTAGTATGCTGTTTGATCTGTACTGGTAACTTATTCCATCGGCTAGGAATGCATTGATTTAGGAACCTATCTCCAGTGATTCTTGTTTATTTGTAGGTGTAGACTTAGGTCCTTAGTGCATTGGTTTTGCAAAGAGATAGGAGGTTAACTAGGACTGTGTCTTTCATGGATCAAAAATCGATACAGGTCACCTAGCAGCAACCTGTAGTCTACCAGGTATAAGGAACAAACAAGCAGGTGTGTCCTCTAATCTAAATTTTTTTTGGAAAAGATCACAGTAACTGGGGCACATCCTAACACTAGCTAAGGAAACCTAGACTATATCTTGAAATAAACAAACGCATCACCTCTTCAGTCCTCTCTACTTCCCATACATTCTATACTCTGACACCCTAGACTCATTGTCGCCATACCTCAAAAATAGCCACTCCAGAGGGGCATGGCCAAGATGTCAGAGTGAGTACAGTAGTTTTTTGTTGCTCTGTTCATGAGATTTATTTCTGACAGGAATTAATTAAAAATTTTTTGAAATACCTTGGAAAAACTGCCTATAAATATTCCTTTCACTATTGCGGATTATCAGAAGAAGAAAAAAATAATAATTTTCAGTGAAATTCTTCACAAAAATTCTGTCAGAACATCAGTTGCTGTATACAGATACTTGAAATATGAGTCATTCAAAGTCATCTGCTCCAGATAGTTCTATGAAGAAAGAACTACAGACTATAATTACAAGTATACAAGATCTCTCTACAAAAATGGATAACCTAGAAAACATCATGGAAAACATGAAAAAAGAAAGTAAGAAACAAATTCAAGAATTAAAGGAAATTATTTCTAAGCACTCAGATCAAATAACCAGTATAGAAGGATCTCTAAATGAAATAGACGGGAAACAGATGGAGAATGACAATCAAATACATTTCCTTTTGAAGCAAAATAATTCACTATTAGAAAAGGTGGATGATCTAGAATCAAGGTCAAGAAGAAATAATACTAGAATTTATGGAGTTTCTGAAAAGACAGAAGGGAATAACATGATTATTTTCCTGAGTAACTGGTTACCTAAAATACTAAACCTGCCAGAGTCATTTTCTTATGGAATCGAAAGGGCGCATAGATCTTTGTCATACCCTTCTATATCTAAAAACTTAATTTCAACAAGATCTATCATAGTTAAGTTTTTATCAACACAGGATAAAGATTTGGTGTTAAAGACTGCCTGGTTGATGGGTCCTATTCAGGAAAATAGAAAAGTCATTAGATTTGATAATGATTATACATCTGTGACAATAGCAAAGAAAAAAGCCTATGTTCCTCTCATTAAAGATCTAAGAAAAGCTGAAATAAAAGCTCAAATACTCTTCCCTGCTAGATTGAAAATCACACTTCCAGATGGTTAGAAAATCTTTAATAACATCGAAGAGGCAACATAATTTGTCAAAAAACATAACCTACTAGACAAAATTGAAGACATGGAACTCTCTACCCCAATCCTAAAGAAACAAGCTACAAATGGCAAAACAACAGCAAATGATAAATCAACAAAAAAACTTAAAGGGAAATAAAATACTAACTTCTAATTTCCAGCGGCATTTTCCCATGGTAATATGTCCAATACTACAAGCTATTAGGTAAGATTTTACACTAACATATTCATAACTAAAAATATTTAATACTTCATTCTTATTTCTAATAACAATTCTCACTAGTTACTTGTGACAGCTTTTTGACTTCTTCTTTCTTCTTTGTTATGTAACACTATTTTCTTTATAGATTATAGTATAAACAATAATTGAAGTGCTCATAAATTATAAATATCGACAGAACTTTATAAGATTGCGACTTATATCAAATTTCAATTAATAATGTGTTGAGTATTGCTCGTTTGGGGTTGGATTAGTATTTGGAACAGCTTGTGTGTCTTTATTGCATTGCCTGCCATTTAAAATGGAATTACGATGTTCCTAGATGTTGAAAGGGGTGCTGCCAGCTTTACGCTGCTTATTAGTGACTTTTGTTTGCCCTTGGCTTGTTTAATCAACAAGGGTAACATGTTTTTACAATAAATATCCTGTGTAGACATGTTTGAGCAATGCCGGCACTTTGTAGTCACTTGCGAAGTGTAATTTTAATGTTATAGTGTAAATAGCATTGTGTTACCCTGCTTAACTTGTTTTTTGTTTTTTACATGCCTTTAATGCTTCTCGAGTGTACAACAGTTAAGAAAAGCTTGAAAATACCTGAAAAGCTTTATGTTCACCTCGTGAATGCAATATTTTGTTTGTCAAGGTTCATGAGAAGCAAGTCATGAGCTATGCATTAAATCCTTGTTTTTGAGCCTGGCGCTCACTACAGAAGCATTTAATGATGATGTAATGTCATCTGAATCCGGTCGCACATAGAAAAAGTGGTGACAGAGGGAAAAAAACGTAACAAGGAAGTTATTACTGACTGAAGGTTTTGAATGCTTTCAAAGCATTCTTTGGACTATAAGTTTGCTCCTTGCAGTAAAATAATAAAATATTACATGCTTCTTATCTCAGAAACATGATTGTGTTATAGTTGTAGTGAACTGTTATAGTTACAGTCTAGTTAATTTGCAAAGTACAATCATTACAGATGGCTTCAGAATGTTTTATTTTTGGTTGGTTTGAATTCAAATTTCACTGATATTGTGATAAGCATACTCTGTGGTAATGGAATCTATAGATAAACAATTTGGGAAAAATAAATAATTTACAAATAAGGAACTAAATGTGCACAATAGAAACTAACAAATTCTTAATTATAATATTGATACAATAATTAAATAAGTGTGTTAATTATTCAAACTAACCCAAATGTATCTACTTAAGAGAGATCGGAAAGTGCTGGCATAAAGAAATTTTACAAGTTGTAGACAGCTAACCAAAGGGTAATGTGAGTGAGATAATATAATAAAAGACAAGTGGATGAACATACTACTCTTTGATGATTTGACATGCAAACAAGTAAACATGCTTATTGCCAAAATATCATATTAGATATCAACATATAGTCAATAGCTAACATAAGTGCTGTATGTTTATGTACTTGTTAAACAGAAGGGATATTAGTAAAAGTGTAAGTTTGAAATAAATACATTTCTGAAATGCTAAAGCTTAAAAGCAATAGTAATATTACACTGATAGAGCAATAATGAAATAAATGAGATAAAATAATGATTGCAAATTACATTCAATATACTTGAAACACCAAACATCATAACAGCATAAAGAGTCATCCACAAATTATAGACAGTTAAAAAGAGAATGGGATGGGGAAAATACGGAAACGCGGACAGGATGAGCATACAGTTACTTTTATGTTATATGTTGATATATAAACAAGTAAAAACCTGTTTTGTCGAGATGTCATGCATAGATGTCATCATATAATTAACAGCTTTCATAAGTAATGTTGTTTTACATACTTGCTAAATTGAATAGATAGTAATTCTAATGTAAATTTGGAACGAATGCACCTCTGAAGTATTAAGGTTTGAAAGCAATAGTAGTAGTAGACTAATGAAACAGCAGGGGATAAACGAGATAAAAGATGGTTGTAAAATATGCTTATTACACTAAATATACTTGAAATTTCAAATATCATAACAACATAACATGGAATGCTCGTTACATTTGTTTAAACAACTTACATATGGAATATAAATAACATGTATAAAGACAATAGTTGAGAGGATGGTGAGTAAGAAAGAAAATAAAAATAAAGGTTATTAAACCTTAAATTTAGGAACGTATTAACATAAAACATTAGCTGAATAAAATAATAGCTTTATTTCCTTCAGCTTAATGAGAATTTTGAGCCTTTAGACTGCTTATGAAGTTATATCTATGTATGTTGATTTATGAGAGCAGAACCTTATTAATATAATGCAGGAACAAATGTTAAACATAAATATTTACTACATAACTAGCCATTATTTGCAACTTATAAACATTTTATAATTTGTTATGTGTTTTAAGATATTTTGGCACTTTAAATGCCAATATAGGGTATTGTTAATATTGAACATGAATATCTGTATACTTAATTATTAAGTGCAGAAGCAACAATGTAAAGGTTGACTGGTTGTAGGGATGTTTGTGGTGGTGGCTAAGATGATGTTATCATCAAGCCAGGAATTTAGATTTCCATGTTTTGTTTTGTATATAGTGATATATGTTAAAATTTTGTTATTCAATTCCATTTATCTGCTCATAACTAAATTCAATGGAAGTATTTGTACTATTTTGAATGTTCTCTTATAAGTGTATGTCTTTAAACGTCAATGGCCTTAATAATCCTTTCAAAAGAGGAAGTATAGTTAAATACTTAAAACTGAATAAAGTAGATATAGGGTTTTTACAGGAAACACACATTGTTAATAAGGACTTAGACAGATTATCTTTTAACGGATATATGATTGTTGCAGAGTCTCATTATCAAACTAAGAGAAGAGGCACAATGATACTATGGAGAAAAACATTACCAATACCTAAAATCATTGATACCTATGCAGATAAGAATGGCATGCTATGCTTAGTAGCTTTAGAGATAAACAAAAGATATGTAACATTAGTAAACTCTTACTGGATACTTGGTTTTGGAGCAATTACAGCAAATAAACAGCTGGAGTTAATAATTTCCAAATCCAAAAGTGAAATAATACACACTGGAGACTTTAATTGTCTCCTTTCTGATAAAGATACTACAAAAAAAGATAATTTTAAAGCATCTTCTGCAGCAAAAAAGTTAAAGAATTTCATTAATATATTAGATCTTAGAGATATTTATGCTCTAAAAGAAGCTCACTCATTAGAATACACTCACTATTCATATAGGTATGGTACTCAAACAACAATTGATAAAGTACTAGTTACAAATAATATATTTCACAAGATTCAAGAAGTCTTAATTAGCTTGTGCCCATTGTCAGACCATAATGCCTTGTTTTTTAAGCTTAATATCACACCTAAAGACTTAATAACTTGGCAAAGATTACCTGTCTATATAACTACATTAAAAGGATTTAAAGAGTGGCTCCTTAATGGAATAAAACTTTTTCTAGATATTAATAATAATAATGAGACTTCAAAGGTCTTACTTTGGGATTCACTAAAATCTTACATATATGGTAAGATCAAAAATTGGTATCTAATCAAAAGAAAACAATGGGAAAATGAACTAACACAACTACAAATAAATATAGATAAAATAAGGAAAAGTTTAAGTACCAAAGACATAAGAACAAATTCTGAGCTAAAAACATTAAACAATAGATACTC
The DNA here is from genome assembly GCF_019279795.1 of Protopterus annectens. Taxonomy (NCBI): domain Eukaryota; kingdom Metazoa; phylum Chordata; order Ceratodontiformes; family Protopteridae; genus Protopterus; species Protopterus annectens. Next base: position 1,073,467,047 of record NC_056727.1, on the reverse strand, counting down.
AGAAATTCTAAATCACAAAGTTACAATAAATCTAGAAAAATGAAGAACTCAATCCTATTCAGTGAACCCCAAACACATATACAGATTGGCAGTTAAAGCAAAACATCATGGCCTTAACCATATAAAATAAATAATTGACAATAAAGGAATTAAAACAAAACATGTTACGGAGCACAAAGAAATTTCTGAGGTCTTTAGAGTACATTACGAGAGGTTAAACAATACAAATGTTGATTCGGTAAACAGTGCACTTACAAATAATTTTCTGAAAGAAAATATTAACAAAAAAGTAACAAAAGAACAAAATACTAACTTGCTTAAGCCAATAACATTAAAAGAAATTAAAGAATGTATTCTAAACCTTAAAAGCAATAAGGCACCTGGATTAGATAGAATTATTGGAGAGATATATAAGTTTTCCCAGAAGATACTTTAAAGATTTTGCAGGTAGCTTATGAAGAATTTAGAAAAAATAAAATCATTTTTCCATCATGGAAATATGCTATTATATCTCCCATTCTAAAACAAGACAAAGATCCTAAGCTAGTGACATCATATCAACCTATATATCTACTAAATGTTGATTATAAAATCTACACCTCAATACTTACTAAAAGATTAAATCAATTCATTCCGAGAATAATAGAAAATGATCAAGCAGGTTTTATTTTGAATAGAAAAGTTCAAGACAATGTCATTAGGCTTTTAACCCTTCATTGAAGGGTCTGTCTCAGTGGTTTTTAATAAACATACATTTAACCACATGCCTTTTTTGAAGACCGTCAAGGAACTAAAAATGTAAGATTAATTTTAAGACACGACCTAGTATATTTATGTAGTATACAACGTCTTACAAATGGTAGTTTCAAATAATAATAATTAGAAGACAGTAAACATTTGACAACTGTGGCTAGTTATATAAAACGACAATTACCGATATTTTACACCAACCACACATACAATTAGACCTGCATATACTTCTGTTTCAACTTGTTTTGGACGCACACCTTTCATGTGATAAAACCACCTTATATCACTATTACATATACACTTGGAGTACTGATGAGTACAGGTAAAAACATTTTAAACAAGAAATAAATTTATGGAATTAAAGTTATTAACCATAAACTATATTTAATATATAACCATTCACAAACCTTTTTGACTATTACACAAGTGATTACAACGTAATAAGTAACTGTAGAATCCATTTCCAACATACTTATTGATTATACACTGGTGTTCAATGATGCACTTGACAGTTTATAACTAGAACATTGCAACACATCTTTTTTAAGTGTTGTAACCGTAACAAGGTGTTTATAAACAGATCACAATTGGTGCTCTGACAGTTAAACTGTTATATATATACATATTTTTTAGTTTTAACTCACTTAAATGTCTAACATATGCCTAACTCGAACGTTACCACTATGGATACACAGTCCTGTTGTGCTGTTTAATGGACTAGATTAAATATAACAAACAGTAGACAACGTTATGAAATCTAACATATTCACAAGTATTAATAAATTTTAGGATAATAGTTTTTAAATTAATTTATGAATTTTATTAAGGATATATAGTCAATATAATGAATTTAGCAAATCCCTTGTCACTACGATAATCCAACGACACCTAATGATTTATTACGGAGACTTTACATCTGTTTTATATATATATTTTTTTATATTTTCATACTTTGACTATTTTAATTATGTATAATAATTACAGCACAGATAAAAATTGTGACACTTATTATTCAAACCCCTTGTGAAGAAAAGAACACTCTCGGAGAAACGAGACCTTCACATTTAAGACAGATGTGGATTACACATTAAGGATGTTATTTATCTATACATGTATTATACAAATTAGAATTGGGAGAATTGCGAAAGTCGTCCATAGGACTGTTTAAAAGAAGTAAAAACTAAACAGATAAATAGTACACTATTCTTAAGAGACATGCATAAAAATTAATGTACTGAACTCGATTATTCTCAAAAAGATGTACAATTGAAACCTTATAGTTTTCCACCTTTATGTATTCTTGCAGTATATAAAATACGCAGGAATGAAAATATTATGACATTTGTACGTAAATTCTCTTGAAAAAAAGAATACTGTTGGAATAAAGAGATTCAAATATTTAAGATATATACGTATAACACACTATGTAGGTTATTTATTTGTACATGTTGTATATGTTTTATATACGTAGTATTAGGGGAACTGAAAAACTTGTCCATAGGACTGTTTGAAAAGAAGGTAAACCTAGTGGAATACTGATACACTACTTTTATAACACATGCATAAAAAGTAATGCATACAACTTGACTATTTTCAAACATGCGCCAAATTGGAATGTTTTTATGTATAATAAATGTAAGGTATAAAGATAGAAGTCTCTTTGAATGTTAGGGTCTGTTTCTTTAACAGGTTGTTACATACATATACGTAGTATTAGGGGAACTGAAAAACTTGTCCGTAGGACTGTTTGAAAAGAAGGTAAACCTAGTGGAATACTGATACACTACTTTTATAACACATGCATAAAAAGTAATGCATACAACTTGACTATTTTCAAACATGCGCCAAATTGGAATGTTTTTATGTATAATAAATGTAAGGTATAAAGATAGAAGTCTCTTTGAATGTTAGGGTCTGTTTCTTTAACAGGTTGTTACATGGTAACATACCTGATTGGTCAGTGCAGATTGAGTGAACTATTTGAAATCACAGCTACCTAGTACGTACTGTTTGTCTGATGAAGTCTGGATACTAATCCAGATGAAAAGCGCTTCACATTTTATTTGTTCGTACCATTTGTTATTTCGAATTAAACGCAGTGGATTTACCATTCCTTTTGGCTCGCTTCTGTGTTTTTGGATTAGGCTTTTAACCCTGATAGATGTTGCAAATAAGAAAAAAAAAAGAACTATCAATAATTAGTTTAGATATTAAAAAAGCATTTGACTCTCTATCTTGGACATATTTATTTAAAGTATTAGAAACTTTTAATTTCTCCAATGATTTCATAGAACTAATAAATACCTTATATAAAAATTCTGTGTCATATATTAAAAATCAGGGCATTCTTATCTAACAAAATTCAAATACTAAAAGGAACCAAACAAGGCTGCCCATTATTGCCTCTGTTATTTGCATTATCAGTACAGTCATTTGCAAACTACATAAGAAAAAATGATAACATAAACACTTTCACTCTTAATTCAAATTATTCTTCAAAAGTACAATTATTTGTTGACGATATAATACTAACCATAGGCAATTTAAACTCTTCAATAAGGCATATTGCAGATGCTGTAGAACTTTTTGAGAAATGTTCTGGCCTAAAGTTCAATAATAATAAATCTGAAACATTATTAATAAATAGTAAAGTAAGTTCAGAATGGAGAAAATATAATAACTTTAACTGGGGAAATGAGTCTATTAAATATCTAGGTGTGTATATAAAGCCTAGTTGGAAAGAAATGATACAAGTTAACTATAGAAATCTATTGGATAAAGTCAAAGAATATATAGACAAGTGGAATAAAATGTTCTTTACTTTTGAAGAAAAACTAATACTAATAAAGATGTGCATTCTTCCTAAAGTTTTGTATTTGTTTCAATCTATAATTATTAGCCCTCCAAAAAAAAATAATAAAACAATTAAATTCACTTTTAATTAAGTTTTTATGGTACCCACAAAAACCCAGAATAAAATATGATTGGCACAATAGAGATTGGGAAAAAGGTGGAATCACATTCCTGAATTTAGAACTATATGCTGATTCAGTTACAATTCATATCATAAGTAAGTGGTTAAGTAATAAGTATACATCAAATTGGAAAGATTTGCATACAAACATTTTATTATCTAATATAGATGAAAAAATAAACAATGACTTTTTTACTGAAAATAATAAACTGTTTTTAACAGTGAAAGATTCAGTATATAAAGAAAGTAAAAATGAGAAGCTACCATATTGCATTAGTTGTATACTAAACAATTTTAAGAAAATTATAAACACACATTGCATAACAAGACATTTCTCAATATTAATGTTCCTAATAGCGTTCACAAACAATTGCTTAGATTCTTTCAATATAAACAAAATAATAGAAATGAAAGGCAATGGGTTAAATTACTGGCACCAATTCCTTAGTATAAATAATATTCTTGACACTACAAGTCTCTTAGCAAGATACAACTTAAATCAAGATAACTGGTTAAATATTCAAATTTTCAGAGAATATCTAATAAAGGAATTTAAAGCAAATCAAGTGTCATATACTTCACCTCAGCCTAAAATAATTTTACTTTTGTGTGAATTAAATTCTTTACAATTTAGCATGGGGTTTTCTTTTTCTAAGATCTATAAGACATTGAGAGCTGACTTAAAACAGCATGATGGTTCTCTATGGAATTTTATAGAAAATGCTAACAAATTTAGCTTCTCTGATAATGACAAATTATTAACACTCAGGTCGATAAATCATACAACATCATCTTTATATTGGAACATATTTACATGGAAATTATACACAGGAGTTATTTTACTCCGCAGAAAATTGCAACAATATTGAATAAAACTAGTCATAATTGTTGGAGATGTGATGAGAGTCTCTGTGCAGATTGGATACATATGTGCCTTGAATGTAAAATGATTGTTCCTTTTTGGCTGAAATTTAGAGATTTCACAAAGGCATTGTGGACATTCAAATGCATAATTACAGATACACTTTTATTACTCAATGCTCCAATACCAGATTGTATACCAAAGTCACAAATACATATTTTATGGTCCATCTTGGCAATAGCAAGGAAAGTTATTACTTCAAATTGGAAAAGTAAAGTGACTGTCTCTTTTACTGAGTTTATACTATTGGCCAAGACAGTATTTAACAGAGAACTTGAAACTCTTATCTATAGAACAACAAGAATGACCCACAGAAAGTTATCTTGGTTGAATTTAAAAAAATTATTAGACAAAATGTAATATGTTGAACAAAGCTGTTTTAGTTATGAGCATTTTGTATATAATTGTACATAGTTGAGTATTTAATGTCATGTTAATGAATAATTATCTGTATAATTTAATAATTTCTTGATCTATGAAAATCAATAAAACAGTGTTATATAAAAAAATAGCCCCTCCACCCCCTTTTAAATCTGCAACTCTCCTGCTTAAAAAAATAATAAACTGCATACCCACCTTATTCCTATCTCATGCATTTTGCACTGCAACATTTCTTACAATGGCAGTCTTAATAATAGTAAGGCTCATACCCTGTAATTTCAACCACTCATTCCAACTATTATTCCACCACTGTTCAAGCATGCCACCATAATTTCTCACCCCAAAAAATCATTGTTAGTCCTGTGGCAGTGGCAGTTGATCCTGGGTTCAATCCCCAAACAAGGTTCGTTTTTTTAAGGTCTAGCAGTTGTCACAGAGGATTAAGGCACTGAGCTGATAACAAGCTACTTCCAGTGGTGCAGCATTTGATTCTTTCAGCCCTCATTTTCTTACTGTGTGTCCCTGAGCAAGTAGCTTGACCAGACAATGCTTTGGGGCACTGAGAATTTGAGCTAAGGTCATCAATAGTCTCCTGGACTGCATACCTAGTAATCTTAATTTTAATTCCCCATCCCCGCTCCCAAAAGATTATTCATATATTCACATATTTCTGGTCTTTGCTCCTTATCAGCAATGCTCAAAGACCAGCTACATGACAATGCCAGCAAACAAGGCCTCCTCACTTATTCACAGCAATGGTTTTGGTATGGTTATAACGGGTCTACCTGACAACGTCGACAAGCCACAACATCGACAACCAGTTTACCGACACCACATAACCGACAGTCCACAAGATCGAAAAGCCACAACATCGACAACCATTTTACCGACAGCACATCAAAACAAATCCCTTGTCCAAAAAGCACACACACAACACAACAACACCAAAATCCTTACAAACCCACACTAAACCTCACATACACAACTATCTACAACCTTAACCCAAACCCTAACCCTAAGGTCCGTCACTATCACACACTTACCTAACCTGCGCCCTAACCCTAACTCACTTAACCCGCCCTAACCCAAAGACTATCACTACCGACACTTACCTAACCCGCCTAACCCTAACTCACTTAACCCACCCTAACCCAAAGACTATCACTACCGCACACTTACCTAACCCGCGCCTAACCCTAACTCACTTAACCCGCTAACCCAAAGACTATCACTACCGCACTTACCTAACCCGCCCTAACCCTAACTCACTTAACCCACCCCTATCCCTACAGACCGTCAATATCGCACACTTACCTTACTCGCACCCTAACGTCCGTCACTACCGCATACTTACACAGCCTTTTCCCATGTCGGTGTTCTCAGCGTCGGTGTTTTCATCCGTCGGTCTTCTCAACTGTCGATCTTCTGGCGTCGGTGTTCTCGTTGTCAGCGTTCTCAGCTGTCGACGTTCTCAGGTAGACCCGGTTATAACACATTTTCTGCAAATTACTCCATATCAGGCTCCGTCTACTTCAACACAGCGTCATTGACCAGGGTACGTATATCTGATCCCTTTACTCTGACATAAAAAGAGCTTTTGAAATAAAAATAGTTTTTGAAACAGCCAACCATCATTTGCTACTGCCAAGACTAATGAAGCCAGGATGTGGTCATCTCCCTTGCCATGATATGAAAACTGCCTTTTCAACTGGACATTCATTCAAAATTCCTTCAAAAACATGCCGTCCAAATTCTTCTTCTTTGAAACTAATGTTCTGCAAATATATGTCCTCAGCTTCATGCTTTTTTCTGTTTTTATTAAAGACCATCTGTCTCACTGACTGCAAGACCATATAGCCTTATATGTGATGCCTCAGTCCAACTTTAAGTAAAAAAAATCAAATACAGACATTCAAACAGACTTGAGCGATACTTTATTAAAGTGTGGAAAAGGAAGCTAATAAACTAACAATAAATAAAAATAATTCAGCTAGTATTCTACTTGTGAGGTCACAGTGTCTAAAAACAACCACAGTTTTACATCATTGTGACCCCTTGCACACACAAATTCATGCAACTTCAGGCAAATATCTTGATCTAATACTTTGCACCTCCATCCTTTAGGTAACATATTATGGTTTTGATATGGCTCTGAAGCAGTTAAAAGCTGCCAAAGGATCTTCACATTTCTCATCTACAAGTCCATAGGGACACTCAGAATTATAGAATCAAGAAAGACACTTGGAATCAGTGCAATCCTTCCTAAACTGGAACACAATATCCCAGTGTTTGCCTTAAACTTACCAGAATGCTATTATGCTTCAATCAGCAGTTAACAAAATACACAATTTCCTATCCTTATCTGGGAGTTGTGAGAATCATTGGATTTCAAATGGCCTTACAGGACCACAGTTGACATAAAGAGATGTATAGCTCCAGCAGGAAAGTAATTAGTTCTGGTAGTAACAGGTTAATTAAGTATAATTCCCATTGGTAGAGGCTTCTCTTTCTTGAAATCATATAACAGGTGTTGGAGTCCATTGTGATCAGTCAGATTGCTAAAAGTTCTTAAATAACTCTTCTGCACTGCCTTTTATTGCATGTATTCCATTCAGAATGTATTCCAACTACTATCGCTAGGGTATCCCATAGGACTTTAGTCATGCTGTGCTGCAAATGATCCTCCAGAAGTATCTGTTGTATGTATTCAGCATACAAGTCCTGATATCCTGGGCTCTGCAAGATGGATTCATTCAAACTCCACACATAATAATTCTTTACCCCCTTGGCAACTATTGTAGCTATTTTAAGGGAAACATCCAAATGCAGGCTGGACAGAGATGCAATCCAGTTTATCTGGGGTCAAAGTATTAGCCAATTAGAATTTTATTGTAGTTTATTTGATTTAACTTCATAGACTAGCAAAGTTCAACTGAGAAATCTCCACTTTCCATCTAATCCTTAGGGGGAGTATTCCAGAAACAGTAGTGCACATAAAGCTAACACACATTAAAAACATCTCTGAGACATTATGAAGTAGAATGCCATAGAAATTAGAGCAGTGAGAAATGAGGCAAAAATACATTGTGTGTATATATATATATATATATATATACATAAACACAGTATATATTACTTTGATCTAGTATTCATTTTAAAGATTATTTGAGATCATATAGAAGAGATTTATTCTCAGGCACCGTATGAGAACATCTGAAGAACAACTCTCTTAAAATAACTATGGCTAGCAGCTGAAATAAAAAGTCAGTAATGTACATTAAAATTGTATAATACTCCATTTGTTTTAAAAGCTAGTGTATCTAAGCCTGACATATATATCTCTAATGCATACGTGTCAAAGAAATATAAGGATGTAAAACTTAACATGAAAGATGCAACTAGTATGTGAGCTTGAGAAGTCTGCAATGAACTAACAAAAAGCTACTGTTAAGTTGTATTCATAACTTAATTTACTAACTGAAAAAACATTCACTAACAATATACATCTCCATTGCGGGCTGGAATATGTGCAAAAATGGTGCAATGAAAACATTGTCAAGCTAAATGCAGACAAGTACAGCACAGTAATCATCAGCAACAAAATGTCTGCCACTTATGCGTTATAAATGGTACTCATACATCTTAATCACTTCGCACAAGAAATCCGGACAAAGCCAAAAATAGGGACAGACTTTAAATATTGCTGTTATAAACTTAAAATGTTGTTGAAATAAAAGGCATTGTGTTACCATACATTTTCAGAAGGATATGAAGTCCGAAACTTAAACGGCTGTCATTATTTTATTGAAATCAAGCTTCAACGATTTGCCAGACCAGTACAAATTTTTTGAGAATCAGGCCAAAAATATGAGACAAAAGTCTGTACATTCTGGGAAAATCTGAACAGTTGAGAGGTATGATGGGACACCTCTTCAGACAGATACTGACCTAAGAGACCTATACAATTATGTGGATGATTTTCTGTTATTCAATTGACATGTTTTCACCATAGTCAATAAATTCTTCTATCTGGCTCAGTTAATTTAAAAGAGAATATCTTCAAGAGTCCAAAGAAGTCATCTTACCTCTGTACTTTTTCCTAATGAGACCCATCATTAAATGCAGTGCCCCATTGGGTATGTACAAATTCAAGCATATCATTCAACTTGAAATGGCTCAAAGATATCTAACAAAGAAAATAAAAGGCCTTAAATCTTTCAATTATTCCAACAGGTTAGTAAAACTGCCCTTGTATACAGTAGCTACGGACCCAGTCCTACTAGTTCTTTGCAATAAACAGTGGCTCTACAGACATCTACAGTAGGGACCTAAATCTACAACAACAAGTAGACAAGAAAAGCTGTAGGGACAGGTACCTAATTCAATGTATTCCCATCCTATGGAATAAGTTATCAGTAGAGGTCAAACCAAGTGCTACTTTGGCTACCTTAAATAACCTTTAAGGCTAGTCTTAATAACTGGATGGGGCACAGACTTTCAGAAGGGTTATCATATACAGCCCTGATAGATTTTTGAGGTGAGTACTATTAAGTGCTTGAAACGGGAGGCTCGAATTTTAAGTCTGTCTGCTAAAAGGTGTATATGGCTAGGCATGATCCATGTCATCAGTTGCTTACTATTGTTCTTATGTTTCTGTGTATTTCAGGTAGTCTGTAACGTGGTACATAGATAATTAAACATGCCTGGAACACTTTTCCATAACAAGTAACAGGCCTTTCATTTTCTTTATCCACCAATGATGTAGATATTCTTCAGGAGGATCTAAATCAGACAAATAATTGGTGATAAAGCCATGCCCTTAACTCATTACATCCGAGTGACACCTCCATGTGCATTTGCAGTTAACTCCTACTGACGCCTCTAGGCGTCAAATATTGTTTGTTCATATTTGTATTAATATTTCCAAAACCATGCTATGTACAAGGTTTTAAAATATTTTATCTTAAAGCTTACACAATGGCAAACTCAACTGTATTAATATTTGACCTTTGTCTAGTGCAGGAAAATAGAAATTATGATACTAGTTTATATAGATATAATTTTCACATTTTCCTAAATATCTCAACAATCAAGTAAAAGAGACAGAACTCCTTGGCCTCATATGAAAGCTGTTAAGTAGATGAATAAAATGCTGGTGACATTATGTGTGCAACTTGAGTGGTTACTGAGATATTATAAGTTGTTTACAAAACATTACTAATGTAATAGTTACTATGTGACTTATACAATTCGGTTTAAGACCTAAAACTTAAAGAATACTACCACTATAAAAACAGTTTGTGCTTAAGAGTTCTATGGTTCCAGAGATATGAATATTTGTTTGAAATGTGAGGACATAATTTGATTCTGTCAAAAGACTTACATTGCAAGTTACAGTGCAAACTTCCTGAGCTCCATTGGAGTGAATGAGTTAAACTAAATATGAAGAATGCATTATCATACCCTTTGGGAAACCAAATACTCCTGCAAATTACATCATTAATAGCACTCCTCTAAGAGTAGACTCAGAGGTGAGAGAGCTAGGTACGCAGATAGATAGTAGCCTGAGCTTTGACTGCCATGTGTCCACAGTGGTGAGGAAGTCATTGTATGTGACACAGCTTACAAGTAAAGGCAAGGCATCCAGATCCAAGGAAGTTTTAGAGTTCCACTGTACTCAGCCCTCATTAGCCCAATAATTGAATACAGCGCACTATTTGGCATGCACTTGACTAGGTACTTACAACAGCTGGAGTGACCCCAAAGGTTCATCACAAAGAAAATACAGGGTGTTAACAATATGCCATATGTGGATAGCCTAAAAGCCCTATCCCTTTTATTTGGTCTCCTACCAACTATTAAGGGCTAACATATGCCTAACCTACAAGACACTCATAAATCCAGCCCTGATAGAACTGTTACATATCTGCAAGACAAACAGCAAGAGGGTCATCTATTCCAGGGATCTGAAGAACCTAGTCAGTGATTCAAACAAAACATGCTGGAGAGACAGATATGTGTCACAGAGATTACCCCGTCTTTGGAACAGGCTTCCTATTCATGTTAAACAGAGCCCTTCCCTAGCCCTCTTCAAATGCAGTTTGGATCAATGGATGGAGAATTGCAAATTTACTCCTAGGGTAGCACCTATACCCCTAATGGACAGGGGCACTGTGTAAAATACTCAAGGCATATGCACAAACCTATGCCATCTTCTTGCCCCTAGGGACCACATTTTGAGTAAAATCAGTTTATACTGACTAGGCTTGTTAGGGCTCTTAAGACGTTAGCCTAGTAACTTCCTATGAACCTATGATGAGGTACAGGGTTATAGCATACTGATAATTCCACTGACAACTTCATTAAGAGATTTTTTTAAGATAGCTTAATGTCCTTCTTTTTAGGTACACATCTTAAAGCACGTAATACCTTAATGTTCAGGTTTGTTCCTTGCTTCCAGATTTGTATTAATTGCCCAGTAGAAATTGTGAATACTCTGTTAGCATGGTGCCATATTAGAGCATGAACTAAAGGAAAACGCTTTGGAGTATACAGACTTCAGTGAGCAAATGTCAGCTGGATAAGGGACAGCTGCTACTTACATTTCAATTATTTATGAAGGATATATTCTGCAGGGATGTTTGCAGCAAATCTAATCATCTTAGAGCTTAGGAACCAGTGGAGATTGCAGGTCAGTTTGAAGATGGGCAGAATACAGAACTGAAGGGAATAAGTACTTGTTAATCATAAATAACTGAGAACCATGGGAGAAAATGATCTGGCTGTATATATCATACCTATCTTTTTGATTAGCATTTCACACAGAATTGTGTTTGTCAAATGATGACTGAGCATCATTGATGACATCAAGCAATTCTGTGAAGATTACTTCCTCAATTCTTAACTCATCCATACAAATTGAAAGTATGGCAGTCTTTGGATGGGATAGAGAGAATGTAATTGCCTTTGGATAGAAGATAAGTGACTATGATTTTGACTTTTGCTTGAGCTAAGCACTGCTTTTGGTCTTATTAATGTTAAGATGAAGTCTCATAGTGTTACGCCTAAATGCAGTCAATTAAATCTTATGTCAGTATGGCTTTGTCAATAATTTTTATATTATGTGCAATAAGAATTGTCAGAGATCAGCATACTGGAGCAGTTTTGATTTTTCACATGACAGGGTTTGTCATTCTCAATACATTAAAAATAATGGCCCTAGCACCAAGTTCTAAGAGGCTCTTTCAGAAGAAGAAAGCTATTACAAGATGATGCCATTCTGACTGATGTTTTTCTTCCACGTGGCTCTTGAATCATTCAATAGACTTGAGTAAAAGGCCATAGAGCTATGTGTTGTGAGAAGTATTGCATGGTTACCAGTAATAAATGCTTCCAAAAAGACTTATTCAGACAATTTTGCCATGATCTAGCTGATCATGGATATATTCTCCAACATCTAATAAAACAGCATCATTGTTATGGTTTAGGCTGGAAACCATTTAATGACTTCTAGATAATACTGAATCTGCTTAGATGTGGGTGTAGTTTCAAGTGAATGTATTTCCTATAATTATTGGTAAGGGAGACAAAAGAGTTACAGGGCAATAAATGTTTAATGCACGTAAGGTCCCTCATTTATTTGCAGGTAGAGTAAATACCTTTTTCTAGATACTTGGAATTTGGCACTGTTTGATATACCTGTTAATTATTACTGAATTTGGGTGACAAAAATGTTTGCAGAAATGTTTAAGAACTTAAGGAGGGGAGAGACTGTTATTTAAAGCAGATGCAGGATTCATCTTATGGAATAATTTATGCATAAAACTTAACAAATATGTCTGTACAGTCATCACGGCAGGACAATCATCCTGTGGAGAAAGTATAGCAATCAGAATATTGACTACTTTCCAGGTTGTTTTGTATCGCTTTATGACAAAATGTTTCAAACTGAGTAGAGACCTAGATATCACCATGGTGAGGGAAATTGGAAGGAGTGGAGTTTTGTCCAAGACTAAACAGTAAAGTGATATAAAGCCATGGTGTCAGACACAGTGCATTCTACTTATCTAACAGCTGAAGCAGATGCTGATACAGCTGTCTGTGGTAATATGTTGTAAGAGGTGAACATCTAGATGAGTGTGGCATAGATGAACCCCAGACTGGATGCACCTCTATGTTTAGATCACCAGCCAGTATTTCAAAGCCATGATCAAACAGTGCTGAATGCATCCTCAAAACTTTAAGGGACTCAGCTGAAAATTTGGATGGAAATAATTTGCAACTAGTATATTAACACCGTCACATAACCTAACTATAAATTTATAGATTGCTACAATGGTAACACCAGCCAGTATTTCAAAGCCATGATCAAACAGTGCTGATTGCATCCTCAAAACTTTAAGGGACTCAGCTGAAAATTTGGATGGAAAGAATTTGCAACTAGTATATTAACACTGTCACATAACCTAACTATAAATTTATAGATTGCTACAATGGTAATGACCCGGGGGGGAGGGGGGGGGTTCTTTCTAGGCCTAGCAAAATTTTCTTGAAAGAATAATGATGTCCTGTATCCAAACAGGACATAGAGGGACATATATTTATAAGCTACCTCTGTCCATAATGGACATGGGTGGCAGGCCCATTGTAAATCTCCTGTTCCCCATCCACTTCTCCACTTCTCTAGCTTGTGCTTCAACATTTCTGTGAATTTGTGCTCAGTAGCAGAGCTGATATAGCAGAGCTGAGTACCTGACTTTATTTGATTCTATAACCATCTGGATATACCAAGCTGATATACTTTTCTGCACTTGATCTGTTTTAGTGAAAGTTAACAAAACTATACTTCATTTACTTATTTGCGTCATTCTTTATTGCTGGCCTCTGTCTGTCTGCAGTTTGTTTTTCAGGGTTAGTTCAGTAGCTACTTTCACGATGGGAGTTGCTTTGCATTCTGTGGAGTCAGCCCACCTAAGGTTTTAGTTACTGACCAACACCTCTGTGTTTATGTGATTGCCTGAGGTCTGTTTTCAATGGTGTATTTCTTGTACAAAGACTTACATTTCTGTGAATTTGTGCTCAGTGGCAGAGCTGATATAGCAGAGCTAAGTACCTGGCTGTATTTGATTCTATAACCATATGGATATACCAAGCTCATATAAGGATACTTTTTTGCACTTGATCTATTTCAGTGATAGTTAACAAAACTGTACTGCATTTATTTATTTGCTTCATTGTTTATTTCTGGCCTCTGTCTGTCTGCAGTTTGTTTGTTCTCCCACCCTCTCACCCAAGTGTTGTTTTACTCTTAAACTTGGTGGGTTTAGAATTGCCCGCCTATGCTGTAAATTTGATTTTGGTCACTCCTCCCATTCACATTTCATTTGCTCACTGAACTGAGTACAGTGAGATCACTTTTGAAGGACTACCCCCTTGCTTCTTTGATTCTGGACACTCCTCCCAGTCCCATCTCATCAGCTCAGTCTACTGAGCACAGAGAGACCATTTGGGAAGGTCAGCTGTCTTAGTTTTTTAATTTTCAACTATATTCTGTATATTCTGTTTCCTTCCTCTTCACCAAAAAATGACACTTTATTCAGCTGCTTTTTGTAATTGTGTTCTTCATACTTTATTATCTTATTTTTGCTTTGCTGTGTGCTCTTAAGTGTTCAAGTGCTTTTACTCTACTGCATTTATTACTGCTTGTTAGTAGCCTGATTAGTCTGTTATTCTAAGCATCTTAGTTTTTATTTTTAGCACTTGTGCTTCATCCCAGTTACTTTACATTTGTTTTTGTAGCCTACACTGTTGTGGACAAACCTTTATCAAAACCCTCTCTCCATAAGTTTGCCCAAGTATTCGGTTAACTATGTCTGGACAATTCCCATCAGTTTCCCCTGCCAGCCTGGTCGACATGGGCATACTGAGGTAGTGTAGCAACTGCCTCATGTTCACTGACAACCCTCTTCTCCTAGCACGTAATTCTTCTACTTGTGAGAAATGCATCTACATCAGTAACCTGGAATTCATGCTCTCTCATGCCATAGTCAGTACTCCTGAGAAAAAGGAAATGGCCAACACAAACACCACCCCACTCGCATCACATAGCCAAGCACAACACACACACACACCTATGCAGAGGTACTCAATAAAAACTTAACTAAACAGCAGAGACTTCCAAAACACACACACAAACATTCCACACACAACACCAAATACATCACATACAGCAGACAACATACCAGTGTCTCACAAAGAGCCCATAAGGCAAAACAATAAACTAACACAGCCCACAAGGCATAACAATAAACCAAGCATACTAGTCATTGGTGACTCAATTGTGAGACACACCAATGTCCTCCTCAACAGACTCATCAACAAAAAGGTCATGATCAGTTGTCTGTCTGGTGCCAGAATTCGCCACATCAAGCACGCACTTAAATCTTACCACAATAAGTGTAAGTATGACTCTGTCATTGTCCATATTGGTGTGAAAGACTTGAGATGTACCTCCTAGGACTATATGAAGAGAGCCATGATTGGGATCTCAGAGTATGTGTCCCAGGCAGGTATGACCCTAGCCCTAAGCAGCATCCTAACTTCACCAAGAATGATACCATAATACCAACAAAAAATAATTGACTTCAACAATTGGCTTAGTTTCTAGTGTCATTCCAAGGGGATCCAGTATCTGTCTTACTGGGATGACATGGTTGACAGGCCTCGATGCTTTGCCAGAGATGGCCTCCACCTGTCACTCCTGGGATTCAGGATCTTGGCCAAGGCTCTTGCCTCCCCCATTGTGCCTTTTTTAGGCAATGTTACAAAAATATAAACCTTCCAACATAACAAATCTGTCAAAAGGCAAATTGAAGGTCTTGCTGCTTAACGTTAGGAGTCTTAACCTAAAAATGCACTCACTGGAGGCTCTCCTTAAATTGGAAGGTGCCAACATCAGTACAGTCATGGAAACTTGGTTCAGGGATGCAGAGAACACCAGTGGTGGAGTCCCTATCTTCATTAAGGACAGGCACACTTCCAGACTGGTTTGTCAGGATGACACACTGAAACTACTCCAGGTGCAAATCACAGTTGGTAAGACACCCATTCAAGTAATAGCCAGCTATAGACCCCCACCCCACGACTCAGGATACCCACTCCTCCTACCTGGATCTACATGACTCCATCAAGGTACCCCCTAACACCCTGATCCTTGATGACTTCAACTACCCCACCATAAACTGGGTGAACTATTCCTTCACTAATGCACTCACCAATGGTTCCTTGACTTTATCAGTTTTAACACACTAGACCAGCTCATATCATCCCTCAAAGGTTAGATAACATTTTAGACTTGGTTCTCACCAAAATGGGTGACCACTGCACCACTCCCACAGTAAGTTCTTCCCTGGTGAGATCAGATCATTGGTCTGTCTCATTTGAAGTTTCTATACCACCCAACCCCCGCCATAATCAGACTAAAAAACTTCTCAAAAGCTGACTACAACCTTCTAAGGGAAGGTATTAGTAGCTTCACACCACTGCCCCCCTCAGAGAGTGCAGACAACTATGCTGAACAGTATGCCAACTCAGTATACAAGAAACTGTATGGACTCAGCCATACCCAACAGAACTAAAACCTGCCCCTCAAGAAAACACAAACCTGTCTGGTGGACACCCTCTATCAACAGGCTTTACAGAAAAAGGAAGAAACTTTTGTCTAAGGATAAAAAGTAACAGATTCAAAATCAGAAAAACTACATCCTTAGCCTCAAGAAGTAGATTAGATCACAAGTGAAAACCTCCAAAGCCAATTATGAATTGAAACTAGCCTTTGAAACAAAGGGAAGCCACAAAACCTTCTTCACTTATGTCATGAACTTTCATTGCAAAATCCAGGTCTATTCCAAATTAGTACTTAACGGTATCACTTACACTGATCCTTTTGACTTAGCCAACCTGCTAGCAGATGGGTTTAGTGCAAACTTCACCCCCCTGTCCCCCCCAAAGGCCCTTTTGACATCCCAATACTTGTCTTCCACCTCACATCTCCATAGATCAAGTGTTAAAGACCCTGTCCAAGGCAAAGAACACAGTTTCCATAGGACCTGCTAGTATCCCAGGCTGTATTCTGCACCATCTCCAGCAAGAACTGGCTTCACCATTGAGCACCCTATTCAACCACAGCCTAAGTACAGGCTTCACTCCAGCAAAGTGGAGGACTGCCATTGTCATCCCCTTAACAAAGGTGGTGCCACTACTGATCCTGGAAACTATTGTCCCATTAGCTTGACAAGTCTGATCTGTAAAGCCATGGAGTGTATTATTATGGATCTCATAAACAAGGATATGGGCAATCTCCAAGCACTTGACCGCACCCATTTCGATTTGTCAAGGGCAGATCTTGCCTGTTGAACCTGGTCGACTTCTTTGAGATTGTCACAAAGACCCTGGATTAGAGAAAGTCAGTACATACACCTTACCTTGACTTGGCCAAGGCCTTTAACACAATCTCCCATCTGGGCATCATCGAAAAGCTAACACATCTTGGTGTAAATTAAACAAAATAAAATAACTACTACTACAAACCAACTAAACAAGGCAAAAGAAACAAAAACCAGTAAGTAATGTGTAAGCACTTTTGTCAAGTTTATTAACTCAACTTCATCAGACAAAAAGGAAACAAAACTACTACCACTTAGATAATCATTATGAGGCACATGATCAATTGAAATCACACGACCAACTCGCCAAAAGCATATACAAACCAAAAATGCTTGTACAACAAATAAAATAGTTTCTTTAAAGTAGAAAAAGTCCTCATAATCTAAACAATTAATGTTAAAAATATTTTTCAACATTTTTTCATCTCATTAAGCTTTTCAACTTCAGCACACTAGAAATAGAACATACATCATTCAAACCTGGCTGACTGCAGGCATAAGTTCTAATCTGCCAAATTAACTCTAATTGTTCAAGTTTCAAGGACTGTGGGCCACCTCTTGTATCAAAATCAACATGGTCAATAGCTTTAAATAAAAATGTATGACCAGGTTGATTGATCACATGCTTCACTAAAGCATTATCAGACTTAGCCTTCCTAATGTTGTATACATGCTCATGAACACACTCCCTTAGTTTACGGTCAGTCTTGCCACACTTATTGAGTTGCAATTAAATCAACCCCTACAAGTGAATTTGTGTTCACTCACCGTAAAGGTACTACCCACATCCATATATTTACAGTGTGAGCAGGCCTCAGATTTGAACATGCCATGCTGCTTAAACAACCTGAGTTTTCTAAACTCTAGTACACTTTTTAAGTTCTGTCCCCTTCTGAATACAAATCTAGGGGTCAGCCCAAATTTATACATGAGTGACTCATCATAGGTTATTAAAGACCAATTCTTCATTAAGTTCTGCTTAATATTCTTAGTATCTAGATTGTAAGGTGTAATAAATGTTAAGGGAAACCTACCCACTTCCTTTACAGTCTCATTAATCATTAAAGGATCATTGTCAACAAGACTGGAATTTCTCCTGTTTAAAATAGCCCTAAAGTGACCATTGTTTCTCTTGGTGGAAACTTCTTGAATTACCTCATCTAATAAATAAGCAGGGTAACCTCATTTAGAAAACATCTGGTATAGCAAATCACACTCATTTAGATGAATAAAACGAAATCCACGTTAGTAGAACCAGCAGCAAAGAGTCCAATATTAAGTGTTTTATTAACATCCACTTTTCGTTCAAGAAAACTGAACTTCTTCAGACAAACATCAAAAGGTAACAAATGTAAAAAAAACTCCTTAAATGCATAATTAACAACACATGGTACATTTGAATGGACCAACCAACTGATTAAAACTCGCTGACATCAATATGTGGGAAAAAGCTGGTCTCAAAGCTTCTTAAAGTGCTGCTACATACAAAAGTCGGGTCTTTACAGATTGTGTTTTAAAATCAAACAACTGACCAAAATAAAATAAAAAATTATCAATGAAAATGTGTCTAAACATAACATGTTTAAAACCAAGAAAAATGAAACATAGTGATGGAACCAATTTAATAATGAAAAATGAGAAGTAAAACATAAAAAATGATGAGTCATAAATGAAAATAAAAAATAATAAAGTTACCTCTGCATACTTCTGAGTTTCAAAATAAAAGCTAAACTTACTCTGTCATTAAGACCCGGTGGTCTATATGAACAGAGTTTCAGCTGCCAAATTACTTCTAGGCGCTCTAATAATAGTTGAATAGGACTCCCCCTGATGTCAAAGGGAACCTGTCCTAACACCCTAAAAGTAAAACTGTGCTGAGGGTGGTCATTAACATGTTTCGCCAAAGCGTTTTCACACTTATTTTTCCTAATACAATATAAATGCTCATAGATTCTTTTGTTAAAACCTCTGTCAGTCTTGCCCACATAAAACACTGGGCAAGACTGGCAGCAAGCTAAATAAACAACCGATCGAGATTTACAGTTGAATCTACCAACAGTGGAGAAAGAAGACCCAGCAATTTTAAATCTCGAACCAGTGGCAATGTGCCTGCACATGTTGCAACTCTCACATTTGAAAGTGCCCTCTACTCTAACACGAGTGTCCTTTTTTGTTTCTAGTATCCATTTGAGGTTATCACCCCCTCCTGTATGTAAAACTAGGCAAAGTACCAAACCTGGCTTGTAAGGCATCGTCACACCAGAAAATACTCCAGTTCTTGACAAACACCTCCTTAATTAAGTGAATCTCAGCACTATAATTAGTGATGAAAGAAATAGAAGTGTCTACTTTCTTGTTGTCTACAAAGACTTCAGGCATAACTGGAGGTGAATGTTCTAGTGGACAACTTGTGAACAAACTGCTTTGTAAAATAGGTTTATAAACACCACCATACCTTTTAGTCTGGACCTCAATAACCAGGTCGTGAATAAACTTGTCTGGATAACTTCTGTGTAGAAACAGTCCCTTAATAAACTCACATTCTTCTAAAAAGGGTTCATCGTCAGTTACCATTCGAGCAGCGTGCACAAGTTGCCCCTTGACTACCCCTCTTTTTTGGTGCCTAGGGTGGGCACTAGTAAAGTGTAACATGGTGTTAGAATAGGAACTCTTACGAAATATTTTGGCCTTAAAGCAACCAGCAGAAATGTCTTTGTATAAGTCTACATCCAGATAAGAAATTCTAGAATCAAACTCTACAAATGTAAATTTCAAAAAAGACGTGCTGGAATTGAGATGGTCCATGAATGTCCCCACATCATTAGTTGAACCTTCTGTCAATATAAAGATGTCGTCCAAAAAATTGATTTTGAACTGACCATTGCGGTTACCAAAGACATATCTGTGTTCCTATTCAGCCATTACAATGTTAGCAAAACTGGCCCCTACTGGTGAGCCCATGGCTACACCAGTCTTCTGTAAATATATCTCTCCCCCAAATGTTACAAAGTTGAACTTCAAGATGACGTCTAACAATTCCTGCACCAATCTAATTTCTACACTGCTAGCCTTATGATACAATAGACGGTCAGTGACCCAGTCGATCCCTGTAGCATGAGGGATAGACGTATAAAGGTCTTTTACGTCTGTTGTCAAAAATCTATGACCTCTCTTGAATTCTAAAGCACCCATGGCTTTTAAAAAAGCCCAAGAGTCTTTACAGATGTGTGTTTCCTTTTCAACGTATTTTTTCAGTATATTGTCCACGTATTTGGCTATCGGGTAAGTGATTGAACCCCTAGCGTTAACCAATAGCCTCATGGGAGGGTTGTACACATCTTTGTGGATCTTGGGTAATCCGAAAACTGTTGGAATCTTGGGAAACGAAACAGTCAAATATTTCAACACATCTTGTTCTATAACATTTTCTAAAAACAAATCATTCAAGAAAACATGGATGCACCTATACGCTGCATTCAATTCGTTAATGCTAAGCAGTGTATAAGCATTCTGCAGTAACATGTGAGTAAGACAGTTTTCATAATGACAAGTGTCCATTGACTGATGAAGTTGACTTGTTGGACACTTTAAAAAGTTTACCTGTCAGGATTCTTAAACCTGACAAGGGGGGTGGTCTAGTACTAATGGACACTTGTCATTATGAAAACTGTCTTACTCACATTTTACTGCAGGTTGCTTATACACTGTCTAGCATTAACAAATTGAATGCAGCGTATAGGTGCATCCATGTTTTCTTGAATGATTTGTTTTTAGAAAATGTTATAGAACAAGATGTGTTGAAATATTGGACTGTTTCATTTCCCAAGATTCCAACAGTTTTCGGATTACCCAAGATCCACAAAGATGTGTACAACCCTCCCATGAGGCTATTGTTTAACGCTAGGGGTTCAATCACTTACCTGATAGCCAAATACGTGGACAATATACTGAAAAAATACGTTGAAAAGGAAACACACATCTGTAAAGACTCTTGGGCTTTTTTAAAAGCCATGGCTGCTTTAGAATTCAAGAGAGGTCATAGATTTTTGACAATAGACATAAAAGACCTTTATACGTCTATCCCTCATGCTACAGGGATCGACTGGATCACTGACCATCTATTGTATCATAAGGCTAGCAGTGTAAAAATTAGATTGGTGCAGGAATTGTTAGACGTCATCTTGAAGTTCAACTTTGTAACATTTGGGGGAGAGATATATTTACAGAAGACTGGTGTAGCCATGGGCTCACCAGTAGGGGCCAGTTTTGCTAACATCATAATGGCTGAATGGGAACACAGATATGTCTTTGGTAACCGCAATGGTCAGTTCAAAATCGATTTTTACACCAGATTTTTGGACGACATCTTTATATTGACAGAAGGTTCAACTAATGATGTGGGGACATTCATGGACCATCTCAATTCCAGCACGTCTTTTTTGAATTTTACATTTGTAGAGTCTGATTCTAGAATTTCTTATCTGGATGTAGACTTATACAAAGATATTTCTGCTGGTAACTTTAAGGCCAAAATATTTCATAAGAGTTCCTATTCTAACACCATGTTACACTTTACTAGTGCCCACCCTGGGCACCAAAAAAGAGGGGTATTCAAGGGGCAACTTGTGCGCGCTGCTCGAATGGTAACTGATGATGAACCCTTTTTAGAAGAATGTGAGTTTATTAAGGGATTGTTTCTACACAGAGGTTACCCAGACAAGTTTATTCACGACCTGGTTACTGAAGTCCAGAATAAAAGGTATGGTGGTGTTTATAAACCTATTTTACAAAACAGTTTGTTCACAAGTTGTCCACTAGAACATTCACCTCCAGTTATGCCTGAAGTCTTTGTAGACAACAAGAAAGTAGACACTTCTATTTCTTTCATCACTAATTATAGTGCTGAGACTCACTTAATCAAGGAGGTGTTTGTCAAGAACTGGAGTATTTTCTGGTGTGACTATGCCTTACAAGCCAGGTTTGGTACTTTGCCTAGTTTTACATACAGGAGGGGTGATAACCTCAAACTGATACTAGAAACAAAAAAGGACACTCGTGTTAGAGTAGAGGGCACTTTCAAATGTGAGAGTTGCAACATGTGCAGGTACATTGCCACTGGTTCGAGATTTAAAATTGCTGGGTCTTCTTTCTCCACTGTTGGTAGATTCAACTGTAAATCTCGATCGGTTGTTTATTTAGCTTGCTGCCAGTCTTGCCTAGCGTTTTATGTGGACAAGACTGACAGAGGTTTTAACAAAAGAATCTATGAGCATTTATATTGTATTAGGAAAAATAAGTGTGAAAACGCTTTGGCGAAACATGTTAATGACCACCCTCAGCACAGTTTTACTTTTAGGGTGTTAGGACAGGTTCCCTTTGACATCAGGGGAGGTCCTTTTCAACTATTATTAGAGCGCCTAGAAGTAATTTGGCAGCTGAAACTCTGTTCATATAGACCACCGGGTCTTAATGACAGAGTAAGTTTAGCTTTTATTTTGAAACTCAGAAGTATGCAGAGGTAACTTTATTATTTTTTATTTTCATTTATGACTCATCATTTTTTATGTTTTACTTCTCATTTTTCGTTATTAAATTGGTTCCATCACTATGTTTCATTTTTCTTGGTTTTAAACATTTTATGTTTAGACACATTTTCATTGATAATTTTTTATTTTATTTTGGTCAGTTGTTTGATTTTAAAACACAATCTGTAAAGACCTGACTTTTGTATGTAGTAGCACTTTAAGAAGCTTTGAGACCAGCTTTTTCCCACATATTGATGTCAGCGAGTTTTAACCAGTTGGTTGGTCCATTCAAATGTACCATGTGTTGTTAATTGTGTATTTAAGGAGTTTTTTTACATTTGTTACCTTTTGATGTTTGTCTGAAGAAGTTCAGTTTTCTTGAACGAAAAGTGGATGTTAATAAAACACTTAATATTGGACTCTTTGCTGCTGGCTCTGCTGACGTGGATTTCGTTTTATTCCTCTCAGTTTGTTTTAACTTTTGTTGCTTAAATCACACTCATTTGTAAAGTCTAAATTGGTTGTGCACATCTGTGCAGCTATTACAAGCTGACCTTTTACAACTGACATCTTTTGGTACCAGGGGTGGGTATTTGAATAATGTAAAAAGGAGTTGGAATATGTTTCTTTCCTAAAGATCTTAGCCCCATGACATCCGTTCTCCTTATCTTTACTTAAATCCGCATCTAAAAATAATATCCGGTCACTATTAAACACATAAGAGAAAACCAAAAAAATGTGTTGTACTATTACTGTGTTGAATAAACTCAGCGAACATATCATGTTGCCCTTTAAATATTATACAAATATCATCCAGATATCTGGTGTAATAAAAGATGTGGTCAATGTAAGGGTTGTTCTTAAATACAAATTCCCTCTCCCAGTATGCCATTATTAAATTAGCCAAACTGGCTCCATCAGGGGAGCCCATGACTACCCCCTTCTTCTGCAAATAATAATCACCCTCAAAAAGAAAAAAAGTTATTACTCAAAATAATATCCAGGAGCTCTTGTATTAAAACTAGATCACAATTATTAACCCCTTTCATAAGCAGCAGGAAACCTATGCATTCTATACCCAAATCCTGTGGGATTATGGTATAAAGGTCTTTTATGTCCACAGCTGTGAAACTAAAATTCGGTTCAAAGTTCAAACTGTTGATACTCTCCAAGAAGGACCAGAAATCTTTACAAATATGGGGTTCATCTGCTACAAAGTTCTTCAAAAAATGGTCAACATATCTGGCTAATGGGTAGATGATGGAGTTTCTACTGTTAACAATTGGACGGAGTGGGGGATTATACAAGTCTTTATGAATTTTGGTGTTCCAAAAATTACAGGGATCAAGGGGGCTGGCATAGACAAATAGTCAAATACTTCTATATCTATACAGTTCTCAATAAACAGATTGTTCAAATAAATTCTGATTCTCCTATAAGCTTGATTCATCTCATTCAGAGAAACTTGTACATAAGTATCAGTATTCAACATCTGAACCATTAATTTGCTGTAATGCTGACTGTCCATGAAAACAAGCCCCCCTTCCTTATCTGGTTTCATCACACGCACACCACTGTTTTTTAATATATTCAACATTCCCCATTCTTCAGGGTTAAAATTATTCACAACCCTCTTTTTATTTATTCCACCACTAGTCAAATTTCTTACGTCAATTTCACATATACATTTGAAAATATCTAAAACAGTGTTCAAAGGGGGAGTATACACACTGGAAACTCTAAAAATAGTTTCATGAATATGATCATTAAATAATAAATGTAAATTTAATTTGCGTGTAAAAAGTTTCAAGTCAATTAAAAGTTTGCTCAAGTCGCTGTTTCTTGATGGCACAAAAGTCAACCCTTTAGCCAGAGTGTCAGCCAAAGGGTCCCAACCTCATAATTTGAATAGTTAAAAATGTTAAAATCACCCCCTCTTACATCTTGGTGTAAATCCCTATCTCATCAGGTGGGCGGCCAACTGACTCACCAACAAGACTCACAAGGTCAAAATAGATGCTCCACCTCCGATAGCAGACTTGTCAATAGTGGAGTTCCCTAAGGATCTATCCTGGGATGCCAACTGTTTGGCATCTACTTCTCAGAGGTTCAGGCAAAGAAAAAAGGCCTGTGGCTGGCCAAGTTTGCAGACAACTGTAAGTTGGGTGCTGTCATTGACTCCCCAAATGATGTTAACATACTGCAAGAGGGTCTCAGAGCAATTATTGACTGGTGCCAAAGTCATGGCCTCAAGTTAAATGCAAAAAAAAGTATCATCATACCATTTGTCAAAAACACGGCCCCTACTGATTACCAAAACAATGGCAATCCCCTACATACACAACCTGTGGTGAGAGACCTGGGTACTCAGGTTGACAACAATCTCATATTCGACCATCATGTAGCGGCAGTGGTCAGAAAAGCCTTTAATTTGGTTCATCTCATAAGTAAAGGGATTGTATCCAGAAAAAAAGGAGGTTATTACCTCTGTATTCTCCTCCCTCATTAGTGCAGTAATTGAGTATAATGCCCTGTTTGGTATCTACCTCTCCAAACATCTGCACCAACTGGAAAGGCCACAGAAATACCTTACAAAGAGAATCCATAGCCTCCAACTCCTGTCCTATGTGGACAGGCTCAAATCACTATCACTGTACTTGGTATCATACAGATTGCTCAGGGGGTGATTTGTGTCTTGCCTACAAGGCAGTCTTGGACTCTGCCTACTAGAAATGCTCCATATCAGCAGTTCTAACTCCTTGCACATTACCTACTCGAAAAGCCTGAATTTAATATGTGACATCAACAAAACCTGCCGGAGAGACAGGTTTGTCTCTAAGAGGCTGCCCTGTCTCTGGAATAGATTTCCTATGCACATCAAACAGAGTACCTCACTGACCCTCTTCAAGTGCAACATTGATGAGTGGATGGGAAACCACAAATTTATCCCAGGAGTTCCACCTGTGTCCCTCATTGCCAGGGGTGACAGGTGCTGACTGAGGTTTCTTTTTTGGGGATAAACTTTTGGCTAGGCTTGTAATGGCCCCAGAGCCATTAGCTAGTAACATCCTATGATTCTATGATTCTATGAACTGGGTAATAGACAAACTTAGCTTTGCGTGGATTGGAAGCCTGTTCCATGGGAGGGACAGTCTCTAGGACACATATCTGTTTTGCCAGCATGTTCTGTTTAAGTCACAGACAAAATTCAGGTCCTTAGATCTTGTATTTCTGCTACTGTTTGACTTACAAATATGCATGAGATTCATAAGTGTGGGGTTTGCTGATGCCTTGTAAGCCAGGTATAGATCACCACTCAGCAATCTATAGAGGACTGAGTAGAGGGTAAGGGCTTTAAGTTGCTCTGCATAAAGCAGGTTTGTTACAGCCTTGTAGTCTTTTTGTAAATAACCTCTGAGGTCAGTCTAGTTGCTGCATATGCCTAGTCAGGTACATACCAAAGGGAACAGTGTGCTCTATGATTGGTTTGATAAAGACAAACTACAGTGGGATAATGACCTCTTTGGACTTAAATGCTAGAACTTTACTTATAAGTTGTGCAACATAAAAGGAGTTCTTCACCACTGTGGCCACATGGTGGTCGAAGGTAAGGCTACATTTTATGTGAGTACCCACATCCTTAACTACTTTGTCAACTCAAGGGCATATGATCAACATGAT
This sequence comes from Protopterus annectens, assembly GCF_019279795.1. Lineage (NCBI taxonomy): Eukaryota > Metazoa > Chordata > Ceratodontiformes > Protopteridae > Protopterus > Protopterus annectens. The sequence goes on along the minus strand of NC_056727.1, from coordinate 1,073,440,371 downwards.
AATTAGCCAGGACTGCTGACTTCCCAAAGGGCAAAATTATGCATTTCTCAGCATTGAATTTAACACCATGGCTTTGTTAGTCAGAAACAGGCCTTCTTGAAGAACGTTAGTGTCTACAGGGGAGTCTATGAAAACCACCAGCTTGCAATCATCTGCAAACTTAGTTATCCATAAACCTTCATCATTTGCTTCCATTTCAGAGAAATAGATGCCAAAAAGGAGTGTAACAGCCTTACATAGTTATACAGCTATACTTAGCTTTATAGAGTTATATGTAGGAGTATAACACCCTGCAGTCCATAAAAAATATTTAAATTTTGACAACCACATGACACTTTCTACTAGTGAAGAAAAACAAGTCAGATGTTAAATGTGTATATCCAGGTACATAGTAAATTGAAATGATCAGTCAGTGTATGAACGTATGAACCTATTGCCAAATGTTTTTCCTGAATATTCCTGAAATTCCTGAAAATTCCCCCCCCCTCCCCCCCAAAAGGAGAGATATCTATACCAAGCGATTGCAGCCCCCCAAAACATCTCCAACGCCCAAGTGAGAACTGCTCTCTCCAAAGCAAAAAACACAGCATCCATGGGACCTGATGGTGTCCCCGGCTGTGTGCTCCACGAACTCAACGAGGAATTAAACCCACAGCTAGGATAGCTGTTTAATCATAGTCTTACCTCTGGATACGTACCCAGGGAGTGGCGCACTGCAACTGTGGTCCCACTTCACAAAGGCGGTACCTCCACCGACCCTGGAAATTACCGGCCCATTAGCTTGACAAGCCTTATCTGCAAAGCCATGGAGAGGATCATAATGGACCTCATAAATAAAGACATAGGGAATTTGCAGACTTTGGATCCATCCCAGTTTGGCTTTGTCAAAGGCAGATCATGCCTTCTAAACTTGGTTGACTTTTGAAACAGTCACCAAAGCCATTGATGAGGGAAAGGCAGTCCATACAGCCTACCTCGATCTGGCGAAGGCCTTGATACAATACCCCACTCGGGTATCATTGAAAAACTCATCAGCTTAAATGTTAACCCATACATCACAAGATGGGTTGCAAACTGGCTGAGTGACAGAACCCACAGGGTCAGAGTTGCTGGCGCCATGTCAGACTCAAAGCCTGTCACAAGTGGTGTACCACAGGGCTCAGTCCTGGGCCCACTCTTGTTTGGCATCTACTTTTCCGAAGTACAAGCAAACACAGGAGGGTTATGGCTGACAAAGTTTGCAGATGACTGCAAACTGGGCCATAGTAGAAAACACATCTGACACAGATATCCTTCAGAAGGGTCTCACAGAAACGGATAACTGGTGCCAGAGCCATGGCCTAAAGTTAAATGCCAAAAAAGCATAGTCATACCCTTCGGGAAAAACAAGGTTGCCCCTAGCTACCAAATAGGTGGCAATCCACTGAGCACAGAAGACGTTATCAGGGACCTGGGGACCCAGGTTGATAGTAGTCTGTCATTCGACACCCATGTAGCTAAAGTAGTTAGGAAGACCTTCTACAATGCCCACCTTATCATGAAGGGATTCTCATCTAGATCAAGGGAGGTCATAGTCTCCCTATACTCATCACTCATCAGACCAATGATTGAGTACAATGCCCCATTCGAATGTATCTGACCCGACACTTGCAGCAGCTGGAGAGGCCACAAAAGTTCCTCACCAAAAGGATAAAGGGTCTCAAACATCTGTCCTATGCTGCCCGACTGAAAGAACTCCAGCTCTATTCAGTCGCTTACCGCTTGCTCAGAGGTGACCTTTGCCTAACATACAAGGCCATGTCAAACCCAGATTTGATGAATATGCTGCACCTCAAAAAATCTAGATCCGTCAGAGCCACAAGGGCTGGAGACTTAAACCTCGACACGGCTATTAATAGGATGTGCTGGAGGGATAGATTCATCACCCAAAGACTCCCTATGCTGTGGAATAAAATCCCGGTATATGTGAGGCAGAGCACCTCGCTGGCCTTGTTCAAGAGAAATCTTGACCAATGGATGGGAGATCGCAGATATACCCCAGGGATTACCTCAGTGTCACTGCTCGACAGAGGCACAGCAAAATAATGGGTATACTTCCCCATACTAAAGGGGTGGCGTAAGCCACAAAACTATGGGCTAGGCTTGTAAATGCCCTCGGGCAGATAGCCTAGTATGAACCTATGAACCTATGAACCTATGAATAATTATCCAGACCACTGAGTGAGAGTTTTTTTCTCCTAGCCAACCTATACCACTTCATTGGCTAGTAATGCAATGTGCCTCTACTTTGCTAGACAACATATGCCATTTCAGTGGACTAGTAACCCCGCTAAAATTCTATACCTTTAGTTTAAACTCCAACTCATGTGTTTCAATGCCATCTTTAGCAGGCATCATCTTCTTATCTATTCTGTCCTTTCTCTTTGCTATGTACCCATGGATGTAAGGTCCCGCTGCCTTGTAGAAAAGAATAGAAGCACATTCATGGCGTGAAACATAGCAAGTCTTAGGGAAAGCATATGACACTCCTATCAATAAAGCCTGCAAAGTGTGCTAAAACTGTATGCAAGTCATGGCTCCATGTACACAAAGTAGCACACTGATTTGTATTCAGTAAGCAGCTCTACATGGTGTGTAGAGCTGCTCAAACGTAGTAAACATTGTGGCATGCTAATTACAGCATAAGCAGCTGAATTATATGATATTCAACTAATCAAAGATGGAGGAGCTATTCAACAAGCTATAAAACAATTATGTACACTCAGTGCAGGTTTTGGCCTTGAATTCCAAAATCTATTGGAATACAACCACAGAAACTACTCTTCTGCATGTCTGTGTGCAACAGGCCCAAGTTTATGCTTCTGCTGCTGCTGCTGCTAATATACCTCAGCCAAAACAGAGAAGGGTGTTTAGAGCCCATTTAACTTTTCATGGACTGCATGAGATAGAAATTATAGAGAGCTACAGGATGGATAGAGACACACTACAGGAGCTCTGAAACCTCAACTAAGAAAAAGGGCAAACTGATGGGGAACCAATACCTGTGGAAAGTAAGGTACGTGAAACACTTAGAATATTAGTTACAGGAACTTTCCAGAGACCAACAGAGGATATACTGCAAGTATCACAAGAATCACCATCCAGGATCCTCCATCAATTCCTGAATGCTATGCTACAGCATGACATTGACTACATACATTTTCCGTGTAGACCTGAAGACAGAGCTTCAACTAAGCAGGATTTCTACCATGTAGCACACTTCCCTAAAGTCCTGGGTGCCATAGACTGCATGCAAATTGAGATCAACACACCACCTGGGAAACAGAGAAAGGTGTACATAAACAGAAATGGCTCCCACTCCATTAACTGTTCATGTGTAATGCTAAGAGAATCATCCTGAATGTCTGTGTTGGCAACCCCAGCAGTTAGCATGACTCCCATATCTGGGGGGGGTATCTCACAAGGTCATTTACTGGGTGATGCAAGGTATGCACTCAAACCATGGCTGATGAGACCCATCATAAATGCACACCCACTCACCAACCAAAGAATGCTGTAATGAGGTACATGGTCACACAAGAAATATCATAGAACATGTGTTGGGGCTGCTGAAGTCATGGTTCCGGTACCTAGGGACATTAGCGGGAGCCCTGCAGTACAATCTCCATACTTGTGATGAAATTTTCACTGTCTGTGCTATCCTTTACAATATTATCCTAAGAAAACAGCTTCAAAAGGAACACCAAGGGGAAGCGGCACATCCCACCACCACTGGTAAGGTCACCACAGCTAAACACAGGTTAGGAGTCAGAGAAGGAACCACCAACCACTGTGGGTGTCAGTAGCTGTAGGCATGCACAATTTGCCTTTGCCTGCCTAAGAGGCAATGGATAGCACACATGCTAACCACCTAAGGGGGTACAACTTCCATTTTATGCACATACATACAGTAAACTTGATACTAGGCAATATTCACAGTCTTTACTTGTCCATGTAATGGCTATGTACTGTTAGCATCACACAGAGTGAGCCCTGAATTAAAACACCTGTAACTGCTGGACTATCAAGGTAAGTGCTGAAACTGGAACAGGAATATAAATGGCTAAGAACAGAAATTAATGGCAGATCCTTGCATACTGTTACTTGCTAATGTACCTAAGTAGAAGGTGGGTGAGTTTTACAGCAATTACATCAATATGTGACAGGACTGACTTATGTCAATAGATGTGTGCTGTTTATCAACTAATAGGCCTCATGCATCAAAGATACAGACAATACTAAAACCTGTAAGAAAGCAGTACAGTTTTTAAAAGAGCACCAAGAACACATGTATACTAAACATTAAGTCAGCTATGCACCCTGTGCATCAGAAAAAAGACTTATGCGTCCCTGAATCCAAAAGACAGAATCAAGCAGATGCCACAGTTATCATCATTTGCACAGGGTGTTGTTTGGTGGCTCCCCCACCCCCAAAACAACAAACAAATGAAGGTTTGTGCAAACCAAGGAATACCACAGAATTCAATCGGTATATATGCTTTCAACACAATTCTCACAATGTGCACACATTTACAACAGAAAAGTACATTTTATATAATTGTCAGTCACCTCTCACTGTGCCCACTTCTCCCCTGGAAGTGCCTCTGGGACATCTCATTAGCATAACACCTGTATAATTGACATGGTACATTTTATTTCCCTGCAATAACATAGAAGCTTGTAAAATAATAATTACAACAATAAGACCTGTGATGAAAGTTAATAACCCACTTATCTGAGAAATGCTATGCCAACAGTGAACTATAAGAAGTGCATACAGATAAAAGTTCCATTTTCAACTGCATAGATATAAGTTGCTTCGTAGCATGTTACAAAATCTAAAATGTGGTTGAAAAATACAGCTATAAATTACAGAATTGGAAGCCTTCTCTGCAGATAAATAAAAAGGAATAGCAATTTTTTTTGATTTGTCCAAATACACAACTCTCCTCACCTTTAAATCCATTAGCTACATGCTTACCTTTTCTAGTATAGATTCAGACCTCTGTGTATGGTGAAGATGCAGATGAGGTGTGAACTCATTAGAATTGCTGAATACCAAACGTTTGATTTTGTCTAGCAGATGTAACATAATGTAGTCTCTACAACACTGTTAGTTGCTAATGGCTAGCAACTGTGAGTGATTAGTGGGAGGGAGAAGGGGAGAAGGAAGACGCAACAGCAATTCAGACTACCTTCCCTGCAGTGGGTGTGTCACTCAGGATACACTTACAAAGTAAATTTAGCAAGCTTTTGAACTGAACTAAACAGCACACATATACCCTTTATGTTCACTAATAGCCAAACTCTCCTGCCTTTGATGAAAAATGTTTTTCGCTGTCATATATTTTTATCATACATTTAAAGGACAATGATTCAAAATGTACTTGAGACTGCATGTCTGAGAGTACCTGGTTGATTTCTTTGAAACAGTCACCAAGGCCATTGACGAGGGGAAGGTGGTCCACACAGCCTACCTGGACCTTGCAAAAGCCTTCGATACAATACCCCACTCGGGCATTATAGATAAGCTCACCAGCTTAAATATAAACCCCTATGTCACTAGATGGATTGCAAACTGGCTCAAGGACAGAACCCACATGGTTAGAATTGCTGCAGCCATGTCAGACTCCAAACCAGTTACAAGTGGTGTCCCACAAGGCTCAGTCCTGGGACCTCTCTTGTTCGGTATATATTTCTCGGAGGTACAGGCCAACATGGAAAGACTGTGGCTGACCAAGTTCGCAGATGACTGCAAACTGGGCACCATAATCGACTCTCCAGCCAACACAAGCATCCTCCAAAAGGGCCTCATAGAAACAGACAACTGGTGCCAGAGCCATGGCCTCAAGCTAAATGCCAAAAAGTGTATAGTCATCCCCTTTGGCAAAAACGAAGTGCCCACAAATTACCACATAGGTGGTAATCCATTAAGTACAGAAGAAGTAATTAGGGACCTGGGGACCCAAGTTGATAGCAATCTCTCATTTGACAACCATGTGGCCAAAGTAGTTAGAAAAACATTTTATGTAGCCCACCTAATCATAAAGGGATTCACATCTAGATCAGGGGAGGTCATCATGCCTCTTTACTCATCCCTCATCAGGCCCATAATTGAGTACAATGCCCCTTTTGGGATGTACCTTACCAGACACCTGCAGCAACTGGAAAGACCCCAAAAGTACCTCACCAAGAGGATCAAAGGGCTCAAACAGATGCCATATGCTGCCTGGTTAAAGAAACTCCAGCTCTACTCAGTGGCATACCGCCTGTTCAGAGGCGATCTGTGCCTGACGTATAAAGCCATGTCCAACCCGGGATTAATGGACATGCTGCACCTCAGAAAATCCAAATCCCATCGAGCTACGCACTCGAGAGACTTGAACCTCAGCACTGAAATAAATAGGACATGCTGGAGGGACAAATTCATAACCCAGAGGCTCCCTTCACTCTGGAATAAAATCCCAGTCCAGGTTAGGCAGAGTCCCTCATTGACTCTCTTCAAGAGGAATCTTGATGAGTGGATGGGAGATCATAGGTTTACCCCGGGTATCACTTCTGTGTCACTGTTAGACAGAGGCACAGTATACTAACCTAGAAAAAGGGCACAGCAAAATAAATTTAAAATGGGTGGCGAAAGCCAAACACATTCTGGCTAGGCTTATAAATGCCCTAGGGCAGATAGCCTAGTATGAACCTATGAACCTATGAACCTATAAGACTGAACACAATACAAAGGAAAGACAGAGCTGTATTAGTGCAAAAATATTCATAACTGGTTGCATGACCAATCAGTGCAATAAATACGTAAGCCACACGTACAAACAAATAGTGCACACGTGTATATGTCTTGTTAATACTGTGGAGAAAATGGGAATTGCTCGTGTGCACACCTGCAGACAGTAAAAAAAACATTCCCCCAGATTCTCAAAAGCTTGCATGGAGTGGAAAATGAGTGCAGGAGCTCACGCAGGCAATATGTCTGCCGTGCGATCCAGGAACAGCCGGCAGGGTCATGCATGAGAGCTCCAGCACTAATCTTGCACGGACTAAGCCCTGGTATGCAAATCACCTAATTTGCAGGAGAAATCCATGCAAATGAGGTGATTTTTCAATCCAGGAAGCTTGCAATAGTCCATGCAAGACTAGTGCAATCTGCAGAAATGTACTCGGTTAGTAACCGAGTACATTTCTGCAAATTCCAACACGGAGCTATGACAGCTCCAAATAAAGGCTGCATATCATTGAGGAAGCAAGCCAATGGCCAAGTATAAGGTCACTGGCATTGCAAACTGTTTAAAAAATAAAAAAAAAATCAACTTTTATTTTTTTTCACTGATCCCAGCTGTTTAAGCATAGGGCAGCGGCGTGCAAATGGGATGGGGGGGGATAAGAAAATAAACTTAAAATGAGCATTCTAACTAAAAGCAGTATTCTGCCATGCAAGTCAGTGGAAGGCATAAGACAACCTGGCCAGTGAGTAATGGTTGCTAAGAGGGAAGGCTCAGTGTGGGACATGTAACTATGCATTAGCAGGTAATCCTATGCAAATGAGGGGAAGTATAGTGAATCCCATATTTCCCCAGGGTGTGAGGCAGGTCCCAAGAGTGTAAGAGTATAAATAGCTGGGTGCAAGACTAGGATATAGGTGACATCATGGGGGGGTGTCAGACATACTGTAAGTGGATTGGAACCCTGTGGCTCAGGATTCCTCCTAGCTTAGCATAGCAAAACTAGAGGTGTGTCCAAACCTGCCTACCACTCTTTACAAAGTGTAAGCAGGTGTGCGTGCCATGCCTGCCATTTACAGGAAGAAAAAGGAAGTTAAACAAGGAAATATCAGCTCTGTGCACATTTGAGCACTCAGTTTGTGCAGCGCGCTCACGGGCTTAAACAGGGAGGCAATGGGAAGGGAAAACAGCAGTAGGAAGGTAATCAAGGAGAACTAGCTTAGCTGGCAGGTAAAATGTATCAGAATCAGCCAATTACACAGACAGCTGACCAGCCCAACACAGAACACTACTATAAACTATGCAAACACCTTCCCCTCTGGTTTTTCCACACTCTACACCACCGGTGTATACAAGTGGGGAAATTTTAACAAACAAACCTACAAAATGAGAAGGACTGCAGAAGGCAACATATAACAACATGTGCAAGAGGCTGAGGGTGGTGAGGATGTGAATGCTGCTGAACAACCCACAGTGAGGAGATGGAGAAGAGTGTACAGACCCATGATAACCTACCAGGGGCTACAAGGGCTGGAGATAGTGGAGCACTATAGGGTGGACAGAGACCTCCTACAGCAAATTGTTGAGCTGTGCCGGCCACACCTGACACACCAAACTGGCCGAGGGGAACCCACCCCAGTGGATACCAAGGTATGTGTAGGCCTAGGTATACTAGCCACAGGTACGTCCCAAAGCACAACTGGGGATATCATGGGGATCTCACAGGCATCAGCATCCAGAGTATTCCACCAGTTCCTGGATGCCATGGCAGCACATGCCAGTGAGCACTTATCTTTCCTCAACACACATGAGGTGTTGACCAGCAATATGTGTCTCTTCCACCAAATAGCAGAATACCCTGAGGTAGTGGGTGCTATAGATTGCATGCACATATGCATCAAAGCACCACCCGGTGAGCAGATTAGGGCCTACATCAACCACAGGGGCATCCCCTCCATCAACTGCCAGGCCGTATGTGATGCCCAGGGCATTATAATGAATGTGTGTGCTAGCTGCCCTGGAAGCTATGTCGATTCACACATATGGCATCTGACACAGCTGTACCACAGATTTGCCAATGTGGACATCCCCTACGGTCACCTAGTGGGGGATGCTGGGTACCCACTGGAGCCGTGGCTGATGACACCCATCAGAAATGCACACACACCTGAGCAACAACACCATAATGAGGCACACGCACAGGCCAGACATATAATAGAGCATGTGTTTGGCATGCTCAGGTCACGGTTCCAGTGTCTGGACACATCCGGTGGAGCTGTGCAGTACTCGCCAGCTACATGTACCTAAATTGTTATGGTATGAGCTATGCTACACAATATGATCCTGCGGAAACAGCTGCAGCAGGAACAGCATGGGGCAGGGCCACACAACCCCCCACCAATGCCAAGGCGTGTACAGGCCTGACACACCAAACTGGCCGAGGGGAACCCACCCCAGTGGATACAGTGACTCAGAGGAAGAACAACCTGAGCCTGCCCCAGTAGGCAAAAGGAGGCATGCCCAGTATGACCTGGCCTTGGCAAAGAGGCAACACATAGCATATGCACTGACACAGTAGGAACCCAAGGAATGACACCTCTCTCTGACTCGCACAGACAGTAAAAGGGATGCCAAACATGACAGTACCTGTGCTCAACCATGTATAGGGAGTGTACTATGCGCATCTGACATAGGCAGCCCTCCAGCACCATCCTCAAGTCTGGCACACCCCAAGGTAAGTCAATCAACCTAACAATTGCCAAATGGAGTAGAATGTGTTGTTACCTGTAGCTATGGTATGGATGTGAGCATACAAGGGAATTGGATGGGCGAATGTTATGGCAGCAGACAGTAGACACCCATAGTGGCACCATGACATCTGTAATACATACTGGAGTCATCATAGTAGCCAGTACTACACAGGGTGACAAAACCTACTGCAGGAACTGGGTTGAGTGACAAGTGTGTCCATAAGACCCACACATGCCAGTCAAGAAGGTGCACATACCCAACAACAATTTCAGCCAGCAGGACAAGTGTAGACAAACACAAATAAATGCTGTATTATGGCCTCTGAATGAGCCCCCTGGGTAACCCCTCCCACAGGCCTACACAAACAGACTACAGCAAGCCAGGCAGTTGGATGTAAGTTGTGAAGGCTAGGAAGTCAGAAACTAATATGTAGGTAATTAAAGCTAAGATCTGTAGTACACTGGTATGCCTCTAGCCAGCACGATAGGTACGACTACAGACTGAAATGGAGTACCTGACATACCAGTACAGTCCTAGCAAATGTGTACAAGTGTCAGGTGTGCCTCCCATCCTATGTACACTTATAGTAACAGTCAGGTGTGCCCCCCCACTCCTGTGTAGAAACCGTCAGGTGTCCCCTCCTCCGCTATGCAGAAATGTAGCAACAGTCAATGCCAAATGATCGATGGATACCCTGCAGACACAGCATGTTACCTGTCGGTGTACAACACAAAGGTCAGCACCGCAGTACAAACTACCTGGACTTGATCCACACATGCAATACAGATGGCCATACTGGGCATGCTCACACACTTAAAGGAATGAAGGTAATGTCAGTCAACAACATACTGAAAGATCATACTGGGCATGCTCACACATTTAAACACATGAAGGCCATGTCTGCAAACACCAGTGGACCAGACATATCTGGCAGTCGCAGTTCTTAGTGCAGACACTTGTCAGTATGCACCACTCCTGCCTCTCACACACAGTGGGTAGGAATACAAACGCATATGTAAGGACAACACACTATAATAAGCCAAAGGTAGATGGACATAGATGTGTGGAAGAGGGTGACTGTGACAAGGAGCCATCCGGGCCTGTCCCACCCAGCACACAGCCAAAGGGCCCCAAACACATGAGGTGCAGATGTCACTCACTGCAGATACTAGCCACCAGTATCTGTCAGCATGACAGACTATGTGATGCATGTGCCAGCTGTGCAACATGACTGTACAAGAAAGTAGTCATCTAGTACCTGTATACACGTACCTGTGACATATGACCCCCGTATGTGCCCACATGTGGCATGTCAACCCCTACATGAATAGGTTATGGCCCATGCACACACTGCCCTCCCCATAGCAGTATTATGGCAAGCCTGCTGAGGTCATCCAATGTGTAATGCACCTTTGGGAGAGCTGCAGCTCAGTAATCTCCATGACGCGTCCCATAACTGTGTACTGCTGTAGTGATAAACTAGTTAGGTAGTAGTTCTAACTGCAGACTTGGTAATTGTGTTTGTGTGTGTGTCTGTCTGTCTCTGACTGTGGAGAGAGAAATGCTTTTTAGGCTACTCACACTCCGTACAATTCATATACTCAACTTTGGCAAGGCTGCTGATGTCACTCACCTAGAAATACACCTCTGCGAAAAGCATAGCTCAGTAAGCTCTGTAGTGTATCCTGTAACTGTGTACTACTGCAGTGTGATAAAGTAGTTAGTTAGGTGTTCTAACCCCAGACCTGGCAACTGTGTTTGTGTGTGAATCTGTGTGTGTCTGACTGTGTAGAGAGCAATGCGTTTTAGACTACTCACACTCTGTACAATTCATATACTCAACTTTGGCAAGGCTGCTGATGTCACTCACCTAGAAATACACCTCTGGGAAAGTCATAGCCCAGTAATCTCCATAACACATCCTGTAGCTGCATACTGCTGTAATCTGATAAAATACTTAGGTAGGTGTTCTAACCCCAAACCTGACAACTGTGTTTGGGTGTGAATGTGTGTGTCTGACTGAGTAGAAAGCAATGCTTTTTAGGCTACTCACGCCGTACAACTCATATACTCAACTTTGGCAAAGCTGCTGATGTCACTCACCTAGAAATATACCTCTGGGAAATTCCTAACCCAATAATCTCCGTAGCACATTCAGTAACTGCGTACTGCTGTAGTGTGATACAGTAGTTAGGTAGGTGTTCTAACCCCAGACCTGGCAACTGTTTGTGTGTTAATTTGTTTGTGTGACTGAGTAGAGAGCAATGCTTTTTAGGCTGCTCACACTCTGTACACATCATATACTCATCTTTGTCAAGGCTGCTGATGTCACTCACCTAGACATACGCCTCTGGGAAGGGTGCAGCCTAGTAATCTCCATAGCATGTCCTGTAACTGCATACAGCTGTAGTGTGGTCTAGAACTGTGGTAGAGTTCCATCCCCACCCATGGCAGTTCTGGATGTTTTGTGTGTGTTCCAATGTTTGTGCATGGAGGAATACATTATAGGCTACTCACTCGCAGTGCATTTTGAATGCCCTACTTTGGCAATCCTGCTGATGTCATTCATTGTGAAATACAACTTTGTGGAAAAAGGTCTGTAGTAATCCCTGTGATGTGATGTATAACTATTCCATGCTGTAGTGTGATATAGACCTTGGTCAGGGGTTCAATGCCCACACATGTTGGTTGTGGATGTTTTGTGTGTGTTTCACTGTCTGTGTAGGGAGCAATGCATTTTAGGCTAGTCACCTGCAGTACAGTTGAAATGCCCTTCTTTAGTAATCCTGCTGATGTCATTCATTGTGAAATACACCTTTGGGGTGGATGTTTTTAGTAATCCCTGTGGTGCATCCTGCAAAAGCTCTATGCTGCAATGTGATATAGACCTTTGTCAGGGGTTCTATACCCACACATGTCAGTTGTGGATGTTTTGTGTGTGTCTCACTGTGTGTAGGGAGCAATGCATTTTAGGCTAGTCACTCACAGTACAGATGAAATAGCCTTCTTTGGTAATCCTGCTGATGTCATTCAATGTGAAATACACCTTTGGGGAAAAAGTATATCAGTAATGTCCATGGCACTTACTATAACTGCATAGTGCTGTAGTGTAATGAACTAGTTAAATAGGGGTTCAACTCCCAGACATGACAGGTGTGTGTGTGTTTATAACTCGTATCCTGTGTAGAGGTGTGTGTGTGACGCCTGTGGGCAATGTGGAGAGGATTTGCTTATTGCTTTTATGGTGGCCCTACTATATATCACAATGTCAACCATACAGGGATAACAGATGTAAATTAGCTGAGAGGCTGGGGTGCAAAGTCATGCCCATACATGTTACATCAAGGCCAGCCACATGTTTAGCTGTGGGGGGGAATGCCTATTTGTACAAGACGTATAGTGTGTGGGGCCTCTCAACCCCATTAATGGTGCATTTGGACATATGTGTATTTGTTAATCTGCCATTACTATCTACAGATGTATGGCCATATATACCTATATAGATTTATATATCTGCAAATATATATATATATATATATATATATATATATATATATATATATTTATTTATCTATATAAAACTATGTCTGTTTACACCTGCATAGATATATATCTGTGTACACATATGCAACTTGCTGTGTATATGCAGACATACAGGTGTAGACACATACATGTGTCGATTTAGGCATATGCATGTATATATGTGTATATATATTGATATGTATGTATATAGTCTTAGAAATTAATATATATATATATATATATATATATATATATATATATATACATATCTAGATATGTTTGATCTGTTTAGATATTACTATAGGTACACACATACATCTAGTTGGTGGTATACATTCTTTATACATTCTTTATACTGTTGCATGACTGGACTGGATGATATGTTTCTGCAAACATCAAATCTCTTTGTATCTGTCATGGCTTAGTAATAAATCACTTTGTCTATGGTGTGCAGGGTCTTTGGTTTGAGGCATGCAAGAGCTGTTTATTTTGTTGCTTGGCAGAACACGGCCCATTGAATATACAGTGATTAAAGCACTTTAAAGCAGTTGTAAGCAGGTTTGCTTGAGTTTGCGCGGAGCTAAGCAATGCCTAAACAGGTTAAGCAATTCAGCAGCTGAGTATAAGAAACTGTAACCAGACTTTATCAGTGCTTACCTCTGCGCAAACCCGCATACAACTGCTTTAAAGTGCCTTAATCACTCTGTATCCATTGGCCCCTTGTTCTGCCTAGCAACAAAATAAACAACCTCTGCTAGACCCGAACCCAGGACAATACACACCATAGCCAAAGTGATTTACCTCTAAGCCATCTCAGATACACATAACCCTGCTGTATTCACAAACATATCATCCAGCCCAGTCATTCAACAGTACAGAGAATGTATTCCAACATGTAAATGTAGGTGTGTGTGAAAATATATTGTCTAAACAGATACAACATATTGATATATGTAGATATATATATATATATATATATATATATATATATATATATATATATATATATATATATATATATATATATATATATATATATATTTATTTATATATATATATATATATATATATATATATATATATATATATATATATATATATATATATATATATATATATATATATACATATATATATATATATATTTATATATATTTATTTATATATATATATATATATATATATATATTTATATATATATATATATATATATATATATATATATATATATATACATATATATATATATATATATATACATATATGTAAGCAGATATTTATATCTATATAGGTATATATGGGCATACACCTGTAGATAAAGTGGGAACATAGCAGAAACATATATGTCCACATTCACCATTAATGGGGTTGACAGACACAAACAACATATGTCATGTACGAATAAGTATCCCCCCCACAGTCAAGCATGTTTGCCCTGCAATACACTACCACCTGTTGCAGATCCCATAACCAGGACCTTACAGGGCAAGGGCACAAGCTGTTAACAGTACTCCATCCCAGCTGTATGATGTCAGGCTGGTATCAGTAACATATCATGCAGTACAGTCAGGCTCATAATGACTCCCATTTTGCAGTCATCTGTTACCTTTGTTAGCCAGTGTCCCGTACTGTTGGCCTGTACTTCAGAGATGTAGATGCCAAACAACAGTGGTCCCAGGACTGAACCCTGAGGTACACCACATGTCACTTGTCTGAGGGTGGATTTGGAGTCAGTTACATCTACAGTATGGGTTCTGTCAGTAAGCCATGTGGCAAACCATTGAGTGGCATAGGAATGTATGGCCGGATTAGTATGTTAATCTTTGTTTCCAGACTGGGGGATGGTGTTGAAGGGCTTGGCGAGGTCCACATAGGCTTTGTGGACTGCCTTACCCTCTTAAACAGCTATGCAGACTGAGTCAAAGCAGTCAATCAGTTTCAGGAGACAAGACTGGTCCTCCATGAGCCCGATCTGTGTGCGGTCCAGTGTTTGAGGGTTGCCAATGTCTGAGTTCAAAACATCCCTGATAATGCATTCCATGGCCATGCAGATTAGGCTCGTCAGACTGATGTGACAGTAGTTCCAGGGATCACATGGATCCCCCCTTGTGGAGTGGGATAACTGCAGCTGTGCACCACTCAGTGGGCACCAGGCCTGATGCAAGGCTATGATTACACATGACAGTTAGGTGAGTTGCCATTCCATTTTGTAGCTCATGTAGTACACAGCCCAGGATGTCATCTGGTCCCATGGATGCTGTATTCTTAGCTGTGGGTAGTGCATTTTCTGCCTGTGTGGCCATGATTACTAGGCAATGGAACCCTTTATGTATTGACATGGGCCCTTTTGGGGGTGAGAGGGGGTGAATGTGGCACTAAATCAATCTGCCAGGATATTGGCACATTCCGTGGGAGCAGTCTATATAATGCCATTCTGTTACAGCTCAGAGCACTTCTGAGCATTGCCAGTTAGAATTTGGACTTAACTATAGAATGTTGTGTGGTTGCCTGTGGAATCTGTGGTGATTTTAGTTGCATAACCAGCTTTGGAGGATTCCATGAGGGATCTCATTTTCTTACTGGGGCTGGTAAGGGAGCTGTTTGCATCCTTTGATTATCCTATTTTCTTCCACAGTTTCTACTGTCTGTTGTATACTCTGTTAATGGCAGGAGACCACCAGACTGGCTTGATTATTTGGGAGGTGAGCATTGTGGTTCTATGTGGGATGCCAGGAATCATGCACAAGTGGCTGTGCTCATACACTGCCTTAGTGCAGGATTCATCAGTTGAACTGTCAGCTCCTGTCTCCATGGGTGTCACAAACATTATCACTTCTGCCTTGAGTAGCATGAAGTTGGCCTTGGAGAGGTCTTTTACGGACAACTGTATATACATTCCTTTCACATGTTCACTTTGATTAGCCTATGGTGGAATTACTTTGGTGGAACTGCAGAACCATGTATTGTTGTGATGGCTTAATGGTTAATTACTGTGACTATAATGTACAGGGTTCTGGGTTCATGACCTGTAAAGGCAGGTTATTTTTGTTCTGGCTAGAATAGCAGTTAATGCATACAGACTAATTAGGGCAATTTAGGTTAGTCACACTCAATACAATTCAAATGCTCTACTTTGGCAATCCTGTTGATGTCAATCACTGTGAAGTACACCTTTGGGGAAAGAGTACTCCAGCAATCTAGGTGGTGCGTGCTATAACAGTGTAATGCTGTAGTGTGATATAGAACTCTGGTAGGGGTTCTATTCTCGCACATGGGAGTTGTGCATGCTTTTGTGCCTGTTCCTATGCCTGTATAGAGAGCAATGCATGTTTGGCTAGTCACACTCACTACAATTCATTCGCTCTACTTTGGCAGTCCTGCTGATGTCACTCACTGTGAAATAAACCTTTGGGGAAAGAGTACTCCAGTAATATCCAGGGTGTGTTTTAGAATGGCATAGTGCTGCAGTGTAATAACTAGTTAGGTAGGGGTTTTAATCCCAGGTGTGTGTGTTTTAATGTGTTGATGTTTGTTGTTCATGTCCTGTGTAGAGGTGATTGTGAATGTGTAACAACTGGACCCAATGTTGAGTGTGTTTTTAAACTTTCTTATATGGTGCCCCTAGCATAAATTACAATATCCACCGTGCAGGGATAACAGATGTGATATCAGTACATAGTCAGTCATGGGTTCAATACCCTGCACTGGTAGGTGTGTGACACAAACATGCTTACCTTTTACTGTCCCAACCCACCCTGACTTATCTTTCCCTCTGTCTACCTCTCTCACTCCCTCTCTGGTGGATGTGGAGACTTACACCTGCTTTGCTTAAGCAGTGGCATGTGTATTCTCAGTGATGCTCATGATCAGCTGATGGCCTCTGTATGGATTACAGCCCTCCTCTAGCTGATTGCATGTGGAACAGCTGTGGTAACATTCCCATAGACAATTGCATGGAAACACACTCCAATATCTAGGAACATCATGTTGGTGTTGGGCCTTTTCATTCACTGTGAGCAGAAACTAGATCTGTTGTTTGGCAAACAGCATCACAGATGGATTGGGGACTTACCTCTGACAACATACACTATGGAAACAGGCCAACACACAGGAGGGGGATGTACCTGTCCTGACTACAGACTGTAAGTGCTGCTATAATGCAGTTGGGGTACTATTGGTTTAACAGGGTGTGTGTGGATATGGCTGTCCTACATGTTTTAATACTTGTCATGTCAGTGCTATGTTTATGAGGAATCCCCATCTGTAGGGTCATCTGCAGACTGGGCAGTGCATGGTGCCTTGTGTTCCTTGTGTTACCCACAGAGCACCTATCTCACAACTACAGAAGGTAGTGTGAGGATTGCAGTCAGTAGATGGTGACAGCCGGGAGAGTTACTGACGTCATATCCCTCATAGCACATATGTTGCATCAAACCCTGTTACGACAGGGAATGTATGAGGTCATCACTGCGACATGTCAATATTGGGCCCATGTTTGTGCCTCCAGCCACAACCCTGTCAACCTTTGTACATATGTCATGCAGTAGGGAGTGCATATGTTCTATATACCATATTCATTGACAGCATATCTGATAACAAGCCAGTGAGATATCGGACTGCTACACATGTTAAGTATAGTAGGGGTCAGATTTGAGGACATAGCCTGGGCATTCTGTGGTTGTGTGTACAGTACTGAGGTATGTGTAAGTCTGGTAATTGTTAACAGTGTGTGTATAGTGCATATGTACCTTGGCCTGTGTAGAGACTGTGGTAGATATCATTGTTCTTGGTCCTGTTCTATCTGATGTTACATGTTGCTCCACTGTATGTCACCCTATCAGCTTACATGTTTGTAGGGGCGAACACACACACATGTCCCAAACCACAGACAGTCATTGGACCACACTGTGTAGTGGCCCAGTATATGTAGGGTTGTTGTGTGAGTGGCTCATATGAGGTTGGTGTACATCAGATAGTCCATATACTGTAATAGTATGCTACCATATGTGGTTGTGGCTGTGTTCACATTGGTTGTGGTTATGCACTTTCACACAGGTGTCTATTACTCTGTGATGCAACATGCCTGTAGTGCCTGCTATCTATGCAGGTACATGTGTATTCCCACATAGGAGATGTAGCCCAGTGTTGAGTCAGTCTGCCTGTAGCCTGCACTGTACTTTGTTACATGCCTAGCAGCTTACTGTACTTATCCAATGAGATGTCATGTCCAGATACTTGCCAGATGTACTACTGCCTGGCCATCATAACAGTCATGTATGTCAGACAAAGCAGTGGGATGCTGTTCAGTAACTAGTGGATAGTATGTGGCCATGGCACCTCTGTACCAGCGGTTATTATGTGTCAGGACAGACAGGGGTGTATGAATGCATAACCTATGGGGGCAAATGTATACCAGTATGTATGTGTTATACCCATCTACATGGCTGTTAACATCCACATTGACAGGCCTGGTCCATGTCTTGCATGAAGGGGTTCTGTGTATATCCCTGGACTGACCCTAGTGTGTCAGACTGTCCACATATATTTGCCATATCGCAGCTGTAGTCCACAGGGGCGTTACTGTGCTAGCAGTGGTACTGTACTATGATGACCTTAGAATGTCTGTAAGTAGCCAATGGTGCACATGTTAACAGCAGATGTGGCCTCCCACACACACCATTTCTGTGAAGACAATCCCTATTACAGTAGCAATAGTCTACAAATATACCTGCACTACATACGTGACATCACCTTGCACTGAAAGTTTGGAACTATTGGAGCTGAGATAGGGCTCCACTCCATGTGCAGGACATATGGTGAACATATATGTATAAATAAGTATACATATATCCATATAGATATGTACACATAGACATATCTTGCTTACTGTATGACAACAGTTTTATACATAAGTGCCTGTCTTCCAACCTCTGTCCTCCACCTACATACCAGGCTTACCACATATGACATGCTGTCAGGGGTTGTTATGTAGTGGGCTGTGTGTATGTCATGCTGTCATTCCTGCCATCACTCCAGTGCTGTTGTGCCCCCCACACATACTGGGAGGTTGGGGCCATATATGTGTGGGTTTCACCTACACAATACATGTGCGCCCTAATGCACTCCAGAGGCCAGTGTATGTAACAGTGGTATATGGCCCAGTATTAGTGAGTGTGTGGGGGGGGTGCACCATGATTAACCTAGACTGTTACAACATGTGTGGGTATCTAGGATGAGCTGCCTTAAGGTATATGGATGTACTTTACCATACAATACACCTTGGGTAAATGCAGGCCTACTGCCTCCTGCCATAGGGGATGTTCTGTTTGTCATTGTGATTGTGATGGTGTCAAGTATGCATTGTTATGTAACAGATACATCCCATTGTGTCAACTGGGGTCTGTACCCCCTAGGGATTGTGTACAGAGTGTAGATAGAGGCTGCTGACCTATATATCTGCATTATATACTGTTGATTGTCTGGTATGCTGTAGCCCAGTCTGTCATTACTAATGTACTACCTGAATGCCTCGGCCTGGACAGCAACATATGTCAACCTTTCTAGACTACTGTCTTAGTATAACTGTTTCACAGTTGCATTACACTGTTCACATGGATGTCAATGTCTAAACAGGTATATGACATGGCATATACAACAGTCATAGTACACAAGTAAAGCTTTCACATTAATTTATGCACACCTGTGTGTGGTGTTATACCCTTTGATATCTCAGTGTTTATATGTTGCAGGCTATGAACGTCATTCATATGGGTGGCTCATACAGTTTCCAGTTGGTAAGGTGGTAACTGTAGGAATACTGGCTGCTCCATATTGTGTGCATGTGCTACATATCTATATTACTGTACAAATATGTGTGTGTGAATGTGTAGTTACATATATATCTATATATATGTAGATAAATATATATATATATATATATATATATATATATATATATATATATATATATATATATATATACCTGTATCTGCATATATGTGTCTGTTTATATGTATCCTAGGGATGGCCATGTCATGTCTGGTCCTAGTTATGGGATCTGCAACACTTGGTACTGTATTACAGAGGGGTCATGCTTGGCTGGGGGGCAACCAGACGTATATTGTGTGGGGCCTCTCAACCCCATTAACGTTGCATGAGGACATATATTTCCCCATTATCTACAGATGTATGTCCGTATATACCTATATATGTATATATATATATATATATATATATATATATATATATATATATATCTGCTGATATATATAGCCATATTAAACCTCGACACGGCTATTAATAGGACGTGCTGGAGGGATAGATTCATCACCCAAAGACTCCCTATGCTGTGGAATAAAATCCCGGTATATGTGAGGCAGAGCACCTCGCTGGCCTTGTTCAAGAGAAATCTTGACCAATGGATGGGAGATCGCAGATATACCCCAGGGATTACCTCAGTGTCACTGCTCAACAGAGGCACAGCAAAATAATGGGTATAGTTCCCCATACTAAAGGGGTGGCGTAAGCCACAAAACTATGGGCTAGGCTTGTAAATGCCCTCGGGCAGATAGCCTAGTATGAACCTATGAACCTATGAACCTATATATATATATATATATATATATATATATATATATATATATAGATATATAAAACCTGCCATATATATATTTAGACATGTAGATGTGGACATATCTATCTATAGATGTAGGCATTTGCATGTTTATATATATATATATATATATATATATATATATATATATATATATATATATACATATATCAATATGTTGTAACCATTTAGACATTAATATATTTACTTACACACTAAGATCTACATGTTGGAATACATTCTCTGTACTGTTGAATGATTGGGCTGGATGATATGTTTGTGAATACATCATGGATATGTATATCTGAGATGGCTTAGTGGTAAATCTTTTTGACTATAGTGTGCAGGGTCCTGGGTTTGATCCTAGCAGAGGCTGCTTATTTTGTTGCTAGGCAGAACAAGGTCATTGGATACAGTGTGGTTAAGGCACTTTTGAGAAGTTGTAAGTGGGTTTGCATGGGTTTGTGCAACGGTAAGCACTGCTAAGTTATGGTTACTGTTTCCTATACTCAGCTTTTGAATTTTTTAACCTATGTCGGCATTGCTTACACCCATGCAAACAGGCTTAATCCCGCCTACTGCTGCTTAAAAGTGCTTACTCCCACTTACCCCCACTCTATTTTCTTTAAAAGAAAAGAAAAAGGGGTTGATAGGAAAATGGTGAAGAAAGGGACACAAAGAGGGAACGATAGTAGGGAAAATAGCTAGGGATTTGCAGGAAGTGTGTAGGGAAGGTTCATAGCTGCCCATTTCTCTACAGTAACAGCTGTGCATATACTCTGTATTCTGAGGTGGATTTGGGCACTTGAACTCCTGGGAGAGGGGTGAGGACAACAATAATTCATTGTGATGCCAATTAGACTGGACTGCATGTGTCGAGTGGACACATGTGCAGAATGGACAGCTATTATAGAGTACAATGCCCCTTTTGGAATGTACCTCACAAGGCATCTACAGCAGCTGGAAAGGCCACAGAAGTACCTCACAAAGAGGATTACTGGTCTCAAACAGATGCCCTACACTGACTATCTCAAAAAACTCCAGCTTTGCTCTGTAGTATATTGCCTACTCCGAGGTGATCTCTGCCTAACATATAAAGCTATGTTAAAC
The DNA here is from genome assembly GCF_019279795.1 of Protopterus annectens. Classification (NCBI taxonomy): domain Eukaryota; kingdom Metazoa; phylum Chordata; order Ceratodontiformes; family Protopteridae; genus Protopterus; species Protopterus annectens. The sequence continues at coordinate 1,073,418,606 of NC_056727.1, read as the reverse complement.
CCAGAGCTGTTGGACATGCTACACCTAAAGAAATCCCAATCCCTCCAAGCTACATGCTCTAGGGACCTAAACCTTGTCACCACAATAAACAGGACATGCTGGAGGGATAGATTCCTGTCCAAGAGACTTCCCATACTCTGGAACAAGCTACCCATCTATGTCAAGCAAAGTTCTTCATTAGCACTCTTCAAGAAAAATCTTGATGAGTGGATGGGAAATAGGAAATACACCCCGGGGATCACTTCTGTGTCTCTGCTTGACAGTGGCACAGGAAAATTACTTTCTTGGGTGGTGTAAGCCAGGAAACCTTGTTAGCTAGGCTTACGTAGGCCCTTGGGCCGATAGCCTTGTACCTACCTATGAACCTATGCATGGGGCGTGATTTTTTGTGGGAACAGATTGCCCTTTTTTTTTATTTCAGGTGGGAGTTGGATGTTAGGGAGGGGTAGTAGGTATATTTGGTGAGGTAGGGTGGGTAGGTTAACAGACAAGACTCACAGGATACATACAGGGCTGGTATATGACACATGTGGGGGGTAAACACCTTGGACGGGGAGGGTTGTTTGGAAGTCGCAAGCCCTTGAGCCCTCAACTGGAAACATTGGGACTGAGGTCCCCACCCTTGGGCAGTCACCACTGTACCTTCACGGCCCCAAAGGTGGCTGTGCTGGGGGCTGTGTGGGAGGGGCAGACTCACCCTCTAATAGCGCCACTCAGCCCTCAAGCTTGCATAGCCGGTATTGATACTCCAGATTGAGCTCCCTATGCACCACGGCCTGGACCTGTTGACAGGTGACAGGTTCCCTTCCGCACCGCTCTGGGGGGGTGAGCCCCATCCCCTGCAGCAGTTCCACTCAAAGGTGGTGCAGGGCCCACGGAGGAGGAGGTCCAAGGCTGGGCCCCAGATGTGCTGGTGCCCAGTGCCATGGCCAGCTGAGCTGGGACAGGTAGGTCCACTGGGATCGGCCTTCCCATATGAGCTGTGTTGTCATAGGTTTATGACAGATATGGGTTAGTAACAGTCAACAGCATTCAGGATTAGTTATAACAGCATGCATAGGTATTCCCATTAACCCAAAACACCAGATTTAACACAGTTGAAGAGCAAGCAGAATACATGCATATATGGAACAACAGTGGCCATTACAGGAGCATGCAGGTTTCATTGATGGCAACAGGCCACCGATATAGGTGTATTTTAACATGGCACATGTATAGAAACAAATGTGAATATTTATAAACTATTGGGATATATGTCCCAACAACAGTTTGGAGTGTACACATACCAGTTGAGGAGTGTCACTGGGTTATTTTGCATATATGGTAGGGGTGAGAGAGGGAGTTCAATTAACAGCTAATATATCCTTGTAGTTTTCACAACATTCTTAGTCACTGCAGTGATCTTTCCCTTGCATGTATTATTACACTACCCAATGGCCTTATATTGTACACTGGTATGTTTTTAGATTATTATATACATGACCTGTGTCTTACATACAGGCATGACAGGCTGCAGGTTTTAATGCAACATATGTTGAGAATTGCTGTCATACACTTTGAGGAGGTGCTAGAATGACAGGTTTTTCATATACATTCTCTGACTATGTACACATTTGACTATCAGTTATATGTTATTGACAGCTGCCTACATTTCTTGGAACATCACACTGAATTTTCAGGGGAACAAGGTACCAGGCTGGTGATATGGGCCATTTATCTGGACATGCTGGATAGATTGGAACAGTTGTATGGTATGAATATGCATACAACTTTCAATTTGAACATTCTAGAAAATTCTGTACAGTTGTTGGGTGTAATTATGCATACAGATTTCTATCTGAACATTATAACAAAATCTGTACAGTTGTGGGGTATGATTATACATACACTCCCAGGATTCAACCCCCTGCTGTGTGTGACATTAAATTATAGCTAACACCAAAGTACACTGTGCTATCAGGGAATTGATGTAAAGCGTTCGACTGTTTTCTATATAAGTCTTCCTAACTTGTACAATATGACTGAGCTCTTGGCACTTCCAACATTGTTATGCAGGACTTCATACACATTTTATATGCATACCACGGTGTGGGTGACACTGCTTAAGATACAACAGTACTACTTGTAGTATGGAACAGATCACCAACATATGAGAGAAGAGTAAACAGAAGCATGCCAGGGGTTATACCTTTATTCACAGACTATTTCACATTTATTTCTACTGGTACAACACTTTCTAAGGCTCTTATATTTATTTGTTATGACAGTACATGCAGATGGATTACTAACCTGCCTTGTGACACAGCCTTTGCAGCCTAGCATTATGGGCTTGCTGGTTCGCAGCCCGCTCATCTGCAGCTGTCAGAGAAATGCAGTGATATTTAACCATACCTGGCCATAGTATACACAAGCTAGGCAATTATTTACTACTTAGTAGAATGAGTACTTACTCAGTACTGGGGCATTGTGCATCTGCCGACACTCCTGGATCCACTGTTCCAGTACATCCCCCCTCTACCGCTTCAGGTCAGCATGGTGGTGCCTGACCTGCTCACCAGTCCGGGGGATACCTGTGGCACTGGCGAGATCACGGGCGAGACTGTCCCAGGCCTCCGTTTTATACTGTGAGCCCTGGTACTGGCCTGCAGTAGTCTCAGCTCATGGTGTTTTACCAGGAGCCATACCATGATTTTTGACTCCTGGATGCTCCAGTGCTGCACTCTAAATCGAGTGCCTTCACCCACACCAGCCATTCTGCTTGTAGTAGGAAGCTACAACCAGTTATGAGACGTACTCCCGCCTCTGGGGTTTAAATACGGCCAGTTTCCTGCACTTTCCCATGATTGGCCAGGTTTGAAAAGGCTAAGCTAAGGGCACACCTGCTTACATAAGGTTGGCACTGCTTAAAGAGGTATACCACTAGGCAAATTGAATTGGCTCCCCTACACATTGCTTACACTTACTAACTTGAGCTGTGCTGCGGGTAGCATTGCTTAATAGTTAATTAGCACTATATTTGCCATGTAACAATAATTTATTCTTCATTACAGGTTATATATGTGTCATGGGGACCTGGGAACTTCTACACTTTATTACAATAACACCTCAAATCTATGCTTACTGCAGTACTCCAGTTCACATATTTATGTTCTGTAGCAGGTTATACTACTTCACACTGTATATAGATTCAGTTCACATGTTTGGTTTGATTTTCCTGTGGTGAGGATTAGTTTGCTGTTACCTCATTCATATCTATTGCTATGATGACTTAGTGGTTAACTACTGTGACTGTAGTGTACAGGGTTCTGAGTTCTAGTCTTACAGAGGCAGTTTAATTTGTTGCTGGGCTGAACATGGGCCGTTGGGTACAGAGTGATTAAAGCACTTTAAAGCAGTTGTAAGTGGGTTTGCACGGGTTTGCACGACGGTAAGCACTGCTAACCTTCGGTTACAGTTTCTTACACTCAGTTAGCTTCTACTTTGCTTAATCTGTGTAGGCAATGCTTACCTCCATGCAAACACACTTAAACACACTTACTAGTGTTTATATATGCTTACTACTGCTTATTTATGCTTAAACCTGCTCACTAGTGCCTTATTCATTATGACACTGACGCTTCACATGTGCATTTAATGCAGTACTCTAGTTCACATTGAAATGTTATTATGTAGGTTATACAGCAAAAAGATGTAAAAATATGTTCATATACAGATTTCACATGGAAAATGGTATGTACTGCAGTGTGACTCGAACTGGGAATGCCTGTTCGTTAGGCAAATGCTCTAACCATTACACTATTGCTACGCTGCTTCATTTGCATATATATTCCTTGTTATCATCTTCAGCCTTTTCAGCTGCTTTAACCGTAGCTAAGTGATGGTCAAACGCGCGCACCTATAGTTAGCTACACTCGGGGTTTTAAAAAAAGTAAATAAAAGGGTTTCTTCATTTCATTTATATGTACTGTTGTTGTTGAACACATGGGACTGTTGGTGGGGATATGCGGACACCTATGAGCAGTCTCACTCATTTATTTCCAGTTTCTGCTCTCAGACACACTCCCTACACTCGTCCACGCTCCATGTAGGATTAGGAGGTCAGGCAGCGTGCCTTCATTAATATGCATGGTGCACTGCTGTCCTCCTCCTAAACTGCCACTTCCGTGCAGGACTAGATTAGTCCTGCACAGAAGATTAGTAAATCCGGGGGATTGTCAATTTCAAAAAGATACATTGTTACAAGTGTCATCTTCCATTGCACAAACACGCCAAGTGGTGTTGTGTTGTGGTCAGCATTCATACACAGTAATGACCCAGAACTCAAATCTTTCCTGCAAGTAATACAAGTATATGCATTTCCACTATATTATCACACATTACTCCTGCATCACACATGAGAATGCATAAACTGGGAGTAGTCAGTTCACACACATATATGGTTAACCACTCTCTCTTTAAGTGTTTATATAATAAATTAGCATGTCAGACAAACACTTCTTTTGTGGCAATGAGGAAAGAACACCTATGTGGAAAAATACATATTCTCTGTTTTACATAGATTTGAATCCCACATTGTGCACATTATTTTTATCAGTGTGTAAAGCCACACAAAAACATGTGTCAAGTCATAAAATGTATACCCCAATGCATGTCTTAAAAGTCAAGTTATCTAACATATATAGCAGCAGACAAGCCATAAATTAATGCAGCTGTCACATTACCCTTCCTACATCATAAACTGCCTTCCTTTCTGTTTCAAAATATGGCTCTGCATGCACCATTGCGCAAGAGCAGTTGGCATGGTTGTGCAGGTTTGCATTAACTGTAAAACACGATATGTCATAAACTGGCAGGAAAACAATTTAACTATTGTTGGGATGACCTGTGTAGACATGGGAGGAGCTAGGAATGAAGGTGTTCAATTTAGGGATCAAAGATGGATGTAAAGGAGTCCAGAATTTTCATTGCACTTCTCATAAAAGCATCATAGCCACATGCTGCAGCAGGGGGACTAGACTGGGTCTCAATATAAATCATAGTCTTGGAGCACTTTAGCCAAGGCTGTCTCCAGTGAGGTTGGCATTTTACACACTGGGGAGCAATGCAGGCACCATTAACTATGCCTAAAAATGTGCAAGCAGGAACAATTCATCCAGTATCTGAATAAGTGTAAGAATGTTGATATCTCACATTTGTGTAAGTATACAGATAAAGATGCTTTAAATTATATACAAAGCTGGAGATAGCAAAGACTGGTATGCATAATCCGCTTCTCTTTTTCTGTCTTCTTTATTTTACAGCTGCCCAGCAGATTTCAGCAAACAGGGAGGCCCATGTTGAATGCTTAGAAAGACTGAGAGAAGCAAGAGGCATGTAAGTAGCACAGTCTTGCTCTTCCATACATTACTAGCAAATTAAGCATACTTATCTTAACTGTAAAATCAAAAAATCATGCTTCATTCTGTAGCTCAAGGTAATTGTAGGAGTCAATTGTAATATTAATTTCAACACAATTGGCATAATGCCATGTTGTTAACTTAATCTGTATTATTTTTAAAAGCATATGTGCAATATATCCATATTGCAAGAATTATTTGGAACAATTCCAAGTCCTATTTTCGATTTTTAAAAAAGTATATTTAACATAAAAATAAAAACATATTTTTGTTGTAGTAATTTATTGTACTTGTATGTTTCTAATAATCTTTTTCTTTTATTTTCTCTTACCCACCCCTTATCTCTCTTTTTTTTATTTTTATATGAGTGATCGTACTCTTCTAATGTCATAATTTTCTCTTAACTGAAACATGATTTCCAGCACAGGGAGGTAGGCAAAACAGTGCAGCATAACCTAACACCCCTTCACTGGCCATTGCACCAACACCTAGCAGTACAAACTGGCAGTACTGCCTCTGCAATCCCTGTACTACCTGGACCCTCAACACTGGGTAGCATTACCTCAACAGCTGGTGCAGTGGTACCCTCCAGCAGTATTGGTGGAGGTGGGGATTTCATCACCTGACAGAAGCTACCAGCCCTCAATCTTTTATATCCCTCACCATCCCTGTCTTGTTTGTCTGCACCTGCTTCCTGACCTACCCTACTTATCTGACCCTGACATAGCTATGTCCCTTACCAAACATTCCTCTCTTTTTTAAATAAAATAAAAAAAAACTGGGCAGGTGAACCA